>NC_079448.1:11280518-11580518 GCF_903798145.1 Danio aesculapii
ATTTTTTAGAAACTTCTAGGTGTTTATTGTGGGTCCCCTATTTCCTGGGGCCCTAAGCGGTTGGTTACCTTGCCTATTGGTTAAATCCACCCCTGTATACAGTCTGAGAGTAACGCAATTTCGATTCTCTGTACTATATGTCCTGTACATGTGGTTGAATTGACAATAATGCTGACTTTGACTGCATTTATCTTAAAAAGATAAGTTGCTCTGATGTTAATGCTCCTAATGTAATTAAATGTTTTAGCTGACTACTTGCACAGCATACATAAATATTAGTTAACATATAATGGCAGATTTACTTAATGCCAACTCTGGTAGAACACCAAAATTATGTATTTCATTTAATATTATTGCATTTGTTTTGAAATAAAACATGTTATTTAAATATTCTAGGATAAATTGAGTAGATAAATCTGAACCAGTACTCAGAGAGATAAAAAAGAACTGTGGTTCTCGGAATTCTTTGCAAGGGACTTAAAACAAACAGACAACATTGCTGTCTTTGGTAGAGGTAAATATTGACGACAAAGAACTGCTGATCCCCATGCAGATTCTATAAAAAAAAATCAGTATTGAAGAAAAAAAACAAAACCACTCTTAACCCAAATGGTTGACTTTAATAAAAATGATTGGAAACCCATTGCCTCAATCGACTTAAGTTTTTTAGTTTGCTTTTGTGAAACTAAACAGACCTAGTTGAATTAACATATAACTTAACATTCTATGTGGTTCTACACTGTAAAACTCAAAAGTAAACTTTATCAAATTAAATGAGTGTAGTTAACTCAAAATTTCATGAAAGTTAATTCTACTTATTTGAAAAGAGTTTTTAACTCTGTGTTGAAGGTAATGAGTTAATTAAATACCTCATGACTTCAACTGAAATGCAGTAAGTTCACAGTACTCATATAGATTAGTTTTTTTAACTCATGGTTTGTTGAAATCGGTTTCCTCAAACAATTTGAATTGTCTTAACTTACTGGGTTTTACAGTACTCAGTTGGTTTGAGTTCTCTTCATTTAATGTGGTTTACTGTGCTCAAATTTCTTCATTTACTCAAATGGATTAAGATCACAGTACTCAGTAGGATTCGTTTTTGAACTTAAATGGTTTGTTGCAATCGGTTTCCTCAAATCGTTTGAGTTACCTTAACTTTTTGGGTTTTACAGTGTAGGAATAAAGATGTATTGTTTACTGTATTTTAAACTAGATTAGTTTAAACAACATTTCATAACTTAAAACAGTTTTCAGAGAAAAAAAGTAGCATTTTTCAAGATTTCAAGCTGTCAAAAGTAAACTAATTTTGCCCAAACTATTGACTACTTTATTATTCTGCTCATGATTCGTCCTTGCCCCTTTCCTCCTTTTTGTACTTGGCTGAGCTGATGACTTTGGCCAGTGGCAGGGTAGAGAGGGTGGCACATCCTGGCACAGATCAGCCACTTATTGCTGGCTTAGAGCTGGTTCCTGTCCGCACCCTGCTGAGAGAAGACATGTCTCTGCAACCCGTCCACAGACCCCTGACAGAACCTGCTGTGCTAGAGATCACCAGCAGCCCTCATCAAGCCACTGACCCGTCCACAGGGGCCCAGCAGATGGACCCTCCACCTCTGACATAAAAAAAAAAGATCAGCGTACTTACATCCAGACTAATTGTCAGTATACTTCAAAAATGTTTAAAACCACTACTTTTGTACTATGTTTATTTCAGAAAGCAAGTAAGACAAAAACTAATAATACATAAAAAAATAAATAAAAATAAGATAAACAAGTAAATAACAGGGTGAGAATGAGGTAAAATCTGAAAATGTGGTTAAAATCAGGGTGCAGTGCTTTTTAAAACACTATTGGTTGGGTTTAGGGGAGGGTGGGGGATTGGTCGGTTGTTTGGTCAGTCAGTAAGTCAGTCAGTTGACATTGGCGTGAATGGCACTCGCGAGATAAATCTGACGTATTTAGCTCTCTCCGGAAATGTATATAGGCCTACATAGTCAGAAAGACCCTGGGTTGGTGTGTTCAATTCAAATGGTATAAAACCATACAATGATTGCAGTGTCTGGTATAAAACCATACAATGATTGCAGTGTCCATATTTTTTAAAGTGACAGACTTTGAGTTCACTTGATTTTCCATGTGGAAGGGGTAGAGACCAGTATATACAATAGGGAACATGTTGATCTGAACACTATTCATTTTGTTGTGCTGTTCTAACAAGCTGATAATCTAAATCAGGTGTGTTAAACATGCTAAATATACAGAGCGGTGCTACACCACGATCAGATTTGACAACTGCTGCATTGAAATTCTACATAAAACAGCATATTATGTGTTATTACTTAGCTATGTTTTTTGCATGTATGTTTAGCCATGCAATATAGCCAATCTAGTATCTAGTACCTCAACTCTCGGTCCAGTGGAAAATATATTATTGCGAGTATTTTTAATGCATTCTTATAATAATAATTTTCAACACAGGACAATTTCATTAAAAAAATAAGAAATAGAAAATTGAATGCTTTATTTAGATTTTTTATTAATTAATCATTAATTAAAATGTTTTGCCGAACCAAATTACAATTATTTTAAAGTTTGTTACAAGTTTTATTGAGATAACAAATTATTTTAATACAGTATATATAATGTTGGAAATTAGAGGTAAATATAAAAATAAAGCTTCCCATTCTATATACATATATATATATATATATATATATATATATATATATATATATATATATATATATATATATATATATATATATATATATATACACACACACACACACACACACAGTTGAAGTCAAAGTTATTAGCCCCATTTAGATTTTTTCAACACTTTTCCAAACGTAATAGATTTAATAACACATTTCTAATAACTGATTTATTTTATCTTTGCCATGATGACAGTGAATAATATTTGACTAGATATTTTCCAAGAAACTAGTATTCAGCTTAAAGTGACATTTAAAGGCTTAACTAGGTTAATTGGGTTAACTAGGCGGGTTAGGCTAATAAGTCAAGTTATTGTATAACGATGGTTCTTTCTGTGGACTATCGAGAAAAAAAAAGCTTAAAAACAAAAATAATTTAAAACTTAAAACAATTAAAACTGCTTTTATTCTAGCCGAAATAAAACAAATATGACTTTCTCCAGAAGAAAAAAAAATATTTTCAGATATACTGTTGTATCGTTTGGGAAATATATATGTAAAAAAATAAATTCAAAGTGGGGCTAATAATCCATTGTCCCACCTTAAAATTTTCACAGTATGTCTGATAATATTTTTTTCTTATCTATATATCTATATATATATATATATATATATATATATATATATATATATATATCAGAATTATTAGCCCATATTGAACAAATATTGTACAAATAATTCAAGCATATTTTTTCACCAGAGATGTCTGCTTGAGCTTCTTTAAAATGGACACACACACAGATCTATAAAAGCGCCGAAGCCTGGACCCTCTTTCAGACACTCCTGCATTTAACGAGCAAAGTGTAATTAAGATGGAGGCCTGATAAAAGTAAAGTCTTGTCTGGCTGATGGTGTGTGACTTGATCAGCCAAGTAGCTGTATGTGAGTTTTTAAAAGTGGACCGACAGCTGAAAAATAGCAAACGACAAACCTGCCATCAGGAAGAGGAATGTGTGTCCCGTCTGACTACGACAGAGACTGCCCAAAATAGGTGCTACCCAGGAAAAACGTGTCTATACCAACATTTTTGCTCCAAAATTTAGACCTATAAAAAAATTAACTGCAGTTGTCAGCTGAAATGAACATCTGAGCCAGCAAAACACAAACAACTTTTATTCCTCTTCATGCAAATTATGAAGCAGATTATCAATTAGCAAGGGTGTTGGCAAGGGTATTGTGGAATTATGGTTGTTCTATATAAATGTAATATAGTGTGACTATTTTTACTGATAACATCAACTTTCTAAATTTTTAACCAATGGTTTCAGTTATTTATTTATATACTAGCATTTAAACCAGTTAGGATTACCTTTCAATCACACTTAACACTTATAACTGGAAGACATTTTACAGCTGAATTAGAATAATCATTTAATTGGATAATTAACTATTTAAATTAACTTTTTGCTTCGAGATCATTCTGAGCATAAATAAAGATTTAAAACCTTAACAAGAAATCGTTTAATATGTATAATACTGTTGTTAATGTCAAAAGTGCAGATCTTTGACAGGAAGCACTGGCATAAAAAAGCCTTGGAACACAAACTTCTAAAACATCAGTGTCTCAAGAGCTATCAGTGCTATTTGGGAATATAATCAATTAAACCTGTGTGTGTGTTTTGGGGGGTTATCAAGAGGCATAAGTGATTTGACTGTAATCATCTTTGGCTGACCTCAAACTTATGACAATAGTTGGTAAATAATTTCAGAACAACCTCGTTTGTCCCTAAGAGATTCACATTTTGAAGGTCAACCCTGTAAATTGACAGAGCTGCAGTTTTGCTGATGTATGCAAGCAATTATACAAGCAAACACTGCCAGATTTTGAGATCAAGTGCTCCTTGCTTGAAGGGTACAGAGATTTACCTGTTGTCCTTCTAAGTCTGCAGCCTGTGTATAAAACAATCAAATAGTTACCAAACAGCACATTTATAAACTGGTAATTTATAATCAAAAGTGGAATTTCTTTTACATGTCAATAGCTGCGGTCAAACTGCATTTTTCTCCCCATAAACTTCTATTCATAAGTAAGTGAATGCGTCAGACTGGAAACCCAAGCTCGTGCAACAAGTTTCACAGGTCGCTGCGTTGCAGAGTTCAAGCTTGGTGAACTCTGACATGCAAAATCGCATCACTTGACTGCGTAAGACCAATCAAGGATCAAAACATGACCTCTCTGGACAGAATTTTAAAATATGGACCAATCGCTCGCTTTATTAATGTCTAATCATCTTGTTTAATCCAACCCCTTTTTGCAGCACCGTACAACAGAATTTTACATGCTCAAACTCTAGTGTGACCGCAGCTTATATATAATGTTTTATTAACATTATTCAGAAGGAGCACTCTCCTCTGTCCTAAGGAAGTCTCCTGGCATCCCTCTACACCAGGGGTGTCCAAACTCGTTCCTGGAGGGCTGGTATCCGGCTGAGTTTAGCTCCAAGTTTCCAGTATATCTAGTAAGAGCTTGATCAGCTGGTTCAGGTGTGTTTGACTAGGGTTGGAGCTAAACTTTCCAGAACATCGGCCCCTTCGGGACCGAGTTTGGACACCCATGCTCTACATAGACTCTTCACTGGGATGGGTTCTCTGTTTCACACCATGTTTCGAGCTCTGAGACAGGGCATCAGAGTTACTGGTGAAGGATTTAATTTGCAACAGTTTTCATTCAGAAATAGCTAGAAAACTGTATATCAATCAATTTATCAACAAACAAACAAACAAATATAAAATTCTGAATTAAACACCATTCTCTTGAACCCAGGTTTATTCTAATTACGTACCTCTATATGCATTTCTGGAGAGAGCAAAATATGTCCCAGGAGCTATGTTTTTTTGCAGTTTTTGTTTTCCTGAATGCACCAAAGGCAACTGAGTACACATTTTAGATCTCAAATTTCTCTTGTGCCATTCATACCTGCTATTCTCATGTAAATCCGCCAGAGGCCGCTGTTGACTAACTGATTTACTAAGTGACCGATCGACCGATCTCCCCCACCTTCCTTCTTCCCTTTACCCAACCAATAGTGTTTTAAAAAGAACCGATTGACCTGGCCACCCCCTTCCCTAAATCCAACCGCAGTGTTTTCAAAAGCAATCCAAAAAGATTTTACCACATTCTAACCCACATTCTCACCCTGTTATTTACTTGTTTATTTTATTTGTTAGCTTTTGTTTTTGTCTTACCTGCTTTCTGGAACTGTTCTTCACTGGACTCAAACCACATTGTCGCGGTCAACTTCGCTCTGCATCTGCAACTTTTAAAGCATTGTAATGTTTTTATTCGTTTTTATTATTTGTTATCATTTGAAGAATTAAATTATTTAGAAACTTAAAGGAAGAAAAATATATTCAGTCAAATATTTATCTGCTTTGATTAGCAATGCATGCATGGTGATAATTGTTCTGCATAATATAAACATGCATCTATACATCAGTGTACATGCAAAAAACTGAGAGTTTTGGATCTCTTAAGCTAGTTTCAGATCATCAGAAGTTCAAACTTGCTAACAGATTGAATTTTAAAAATGTGGCACAACATGGTGCTGCACTTCTTGTCTGTTGTGGGACCCCTGGTGTTTGTGAGGTTGAGGAGGGTTTTCATCATTGATGTTGACCTGAGGCAGATCTTAGAGGCAGAGAGTGCAGAACATCTTGACAGCTGACAGTTCACTGGAAATGCCTGAACTGACTTGCTGAACATCAGGAAGTAATCATAGCTATAGTCTGTTGAGTTTTGAACTTGGTTATTAATTTATTTGAGGGAACTGATGAACAGAGTATATAAATAAACTTTTTGAACAGCCTGATATACCAATAGATGCACAGATGCACTATTTTTCTCTCCATGTCTATGATGTTTTAGAACTACTAATAGAACTAATTAAAGATGATTATTTTGTGATTCTGTTCCAGGAACATTGAGCATGGATGCTCCTCTCTTGCCAAATGATTTATAATTAGTCAAAGCTGGAGTCCAAACTGTTCTTTCCTTCCAGTGTTAATATATGGCTATGTACAGCTTAATTCTAGTGAGGAAAACAGTGTGATATTATAAAACTGGCAATTGTTCTTTACAGTAAGATGAATTTATCAACAGACACACACACAAAAAAACTGTGATTATTTAGATTTGTTAAATGCTTAGTAGCTTTGCCGAGATCATAAAGTTAAACATAGACTCTAATGGTTGGCTCATTTGATTTATTAGAAATCTAGAGCTATGGTTACAAAAATCCTCTATATTAGTGATTAGTATTAGAAGTGAAATAAGAATGCCTTGGCTTTCTGAAATGCTTTATTCCGATTGGTGAAAGATGTTCTAAGGCATCCAGTAAGGTTATGTTAGGTTACTTTAAATACCCAAAGGTGGATTTGGTTTGCAGTCAGGAGTCCTCATTTCATGACAGGGCCACACAAAATAAACTCACATAGTGACAACAACAAATGGACATGAAGACATAAAACATAAACATACAAAACACTCTCTTCCAAATAAATAAATAAATAATGGGGAAAAAATAAAATAAAACAATAAAGAAGAAACAAATAATCACTTCAAGTGTCAACCCCTCTTCCCCTCCACCCCCAAGTAAATGTATAAAACAATCTATGAAATGTAAAGCACAGAAAAACCTCTGCTTTAGTCTATGCCTTATTTAAATGTCTAATGGCTGCTGGTATGAAACTATTTTTGTATTGTTTAGTTCTATTGCTTGATACTAAAAACCTGCACTAAAAACCAAATTGACTTTGCAATTCTTTTTAGCTGCCTGGTGTTCACAGCTTCCAGATTGGCTAGTGATACCCCAGTCAGCTTATTGGACCACTTACCTATTTGGTTTAGTCTGTTTTTATTCTTAACAGAAAGGTTCCCAAACCATGACACTAAAGTAAAAAAAAAATAATAAAATAAAATAAATAAATAAATAAAAAAATATATATATATATATATATATATATATATATATATATATATATATATATATATATATAAAGTATAGCAAAAAAAGCATAGCAAATCATCATGGTTTATCAGTATGAAAATGATTTAACTTTCACAAACAGAATAGTCGCTGGTGCCCATTTTTACACACTACTTCACAATTCTCATAAAAAGGAGAGTTTAGAGTCAATAATTGTGCCAAGGTATTTGTATGATTGCACACTTTCAACAGTATAATTTTTAATGGAATTGTGTACCTGTGTGTGAGCAGCGTTCCTAAAATCAAATATCATATATTTTTTCTTTAATACATTTAACTAAAGGCATGTCTCTTTACACCATCTGACAAAATCAGTAAGAACTGGACCATGACCTGTTTCGTTATCATAAAGTGGGCTGACAATGACAGTGTCAGCTGCATACTTAATAATGGTTCTATTTTCCCACCTTATCTGGCACATATTTGTGTAAAGTCTGTATAACAGAGAGGGCACCACGGTGGCACAGTGGGTAGCATAATCACCTAAGAACCTAACCACCTAATCACAGCAAGAACATCTGTGGTTTGAGCCCCGACTGGGTCAGTTGGCATTTCTGTGTGAAGTTTGCATGTTCTCCCCATGTTTGTATGAGTTTCTTCTGGGTGCTCCGATTTCCGAGATATGCGGTATAGGTGAATTGGCCGTAGTGTATGTGTGTGAATGCCAAAGTGTGTAGGTGTTTCTCAAGGTTGGGTTGCGACTGGAAGAGCATCTGCTGCGTGAAACATTTGCTGGATAAGTTGGTGTTTCATTCTGCTGTGGCGGAGTTTGTGGCAACCCCTGATCAATAAAGGGACTAAGCCGTAAAGAAAATGAATGAATGTATAACAGAAGTAAGAGAACACATCCTTGTGGGGACCAGGTTAAGGAGCAAACTTTACTAGATAAGCATCCATTTACTCTAACACTTTGTGTTTGGTTAGTTAAAAAGTTATTACTAAGGTCAAACTGTTCCTGCAGTCTACTAATTAAAATGTGAAGTTTAATAGGGTATATGCAGAAGCATGCAGAAGGACTTTAATTTTGTCAGTACCCTGACAAAAAGGCACCTTGTCTTTAAAGTATTTAAATTTATTTTGCTCAAGTATTTCCAATGGCGTTTCTGCACTCACCTGCTAATCCTGACCTGTGCGTGCAAGTAAACAAGTGCAAGTAAAGTCTATTTAACTAATTATATTTTAATTATATTACAACATCAATGCTGTACAAGGAACTGTTTGAAATTTAAAAAGTCACAATAACCATTCACCAGAAGTATATCGGTATTGGAAGAAACACTAGCTCTGCATATACCTGACTGTGTTAAAAGCAAAGGAAAAGTCGACAAACAAAAGTCTAGCATGGGAACCATTTTTTAAAGTGCAGTAAAGTAAATCTATCTATCTATTTATCTATCTATCTCTCTGTTAATAAATTGTAAAATTCTTAGTTGACAATAACAATTAATAATAATATTAATGATAATGGCAAAACTTATGCATTTATTGTATTGAAAGAAAGAAAGAAAGAAAGAAAGAAAGAAAGAAAGAAAGAAAGAAAGAAAGAAAGAAAGAAAGAAAGAAAGAAAGAAAGAAAGAAAGAAAGAAAGAAAGAAAGAAAGAAAAAATTGTGTCTATTATATCTAAATTTGTGTTGCATAAAAATTGAAAAAAAAAAAAAAAACGGATGTGATTTTTACGGGCACTCTGCAGAAGCTACAATCACAGCAACAGTTATGCTTGATGATAATGGCTGGTTTAGCGAATGGCTTCCCCCTTTTAAATGTTCTGTTGTGGTTTATTCCAAACCCCCCACCTCACACTTCATCAGCACTCCATCAGGTAGTTGGCATGAAATGCAGCAGCCAAAATCAGAAACATAAAAAAGAAACAGGAGAGAGAGAAGAGAGCAGGAATGTGTAGTCACAAGAGTATGTTTGCAGTGTAGAGTGGAGAGAGAAGTTACATGAACTTGCCTGGAGCAAGGAGCAGGCTTTTTGAAAGATAGAGAGTCTGTTTTCTCTCTAGTGCAAAGGTGGTTCCATTACAACTCCTTCAAAGCATAACACACATCTTGACGCCCAGAATCCAACTGCAGATCTGTATGAATTCAAACTATACCTGTCTTTAGATATAAAGGTTTGTTAATTATTGTTGCAAAACTCTGCAAGTTATTGGTGTTGAAATTGTGGAAACATATTTATGGTTGTGTTGTTGTTCGTGTTTTCATGACTTTTGCTCTGCAGTTGTCATAGTTCATACTATGTAATAGGTAACCAAAAAAGTTACGTGACAAAATAATCAAATAATTGGTGAAAAGTAACACGACAGCATGGTGAGTATATTATGCTACATTCATCCATTTTCCTTCGGCTTAGTCCCTTTATTCATCAGCGGTCACCACAGTGGAATGAACTGCCAATTTACCCTGTAAATGTTTTACACAGTGGATGCCCTTCCAGCTGCAACCCACCACTGGGAAACACCCAAACACTTTCAATTAGCTTATTCAATTCACCTATACCGCATGTGTTTATACTGTTGGTGAAACTAGAGCACCCTGAGGAAACTCAACATGCAAACTCCATCCAGAAATGCCAACTAGGCCAGCCGTGGCTTGAACCAGCGACCTTTTTTTCTGTGAGGCGACAATGCTACCTACTGTGGCATCTCGCCGCCATGTTACATTCAAACTACACAAATTCATGCTACAACCTGTGCCTTTGTAAAAATACCATGTCTTTAACATAGACGCATTTTGAAAACATAGCCCTATTTACATTTTTGGAGATCGCAAATTAGGGCTGCATGGTGTCACAGTGGGTTGCACGTTCGCCTCACAGCAAGAAGGTTGCTGGTTCAAGCCTCGGCTGGGCCAGTTGGTGTTTCTGTGTGGAGTTTGCATGTCCTCCCTGTGTTGGCGTGGGTTTCCTCCGGGTGCGTCAGTTTCCCCCATAAGTCCAAGAAAGAAAAAAAAAACACATATGGTATAGGTGAATTGGGAAGGTTAAATTGTCCCTAGTGTATGAGTGGGAATGGGAGTGTATGGATGTTTCTAAGTGATGGATTGCGGCTGGAAGGGCATCCGCTGCGTAAAACATATGCTGGATAAGTGGTTCATTCCGCTGGGGTGACCCTAGATTAATAAAGAGACTAAGCCGAAAAGAAAATGAATGAATGAATGAGATCGTGAATTATGTAGCAAGAGGAACGTATGGGTGCTTTAAAACAAACGCTACAGGGCGGTATGATGGCGTTCCTTTTTACAATTACCAGCTGACCGCTTACTTCCATATGGACGGCTTTTCCGCTGTTACCAGTTTGTCCAGTAGCTCAACACATACTTCAGCGGACTTGAGACACAGAGCGGAGTTGACCGCGACAATGTGGTTCGGGTCTGGCGAAGAGCGGTTCCAAAAAGCAGGTAAGACAAAAAAAATTAAATAAACAAGTAAAAAAAAAATTTTAATAAAAAAAATTAAATAAACAAGTAAATAACATTGAGAATGTGGTCAAAATCATGGGGCTTTTCTTTCTCTGGATTGCTTTTTAAAATACTGCAGTTTAGAGTAGGGGTGGGTGGGTCAATCGGTGCTTTTTTAAAAGGCTATTGGTTGGAATTAAGGAAGGGGGAGGGATCTGTCAGTTGGTCAGTCAGTAAATCAGTCAGTCGTCAGCAACCTCTGGTGGACTTATGTGAGAAAAACAGGCGCGAATGGCCCTGGCGAGAGAAATTTGAGATCTGGTGTATTCGCGAAAACAAAAACTGCAAATACATATTTTGCTCACTTCAGAAATGTATATAGGGGTACGTAATCTGAATGGGCATGGGTTGCATGTTTTCATTGCTTGATTGCCTTGTCATGAAGTGATTATAAAGTTCTCTCTGTTTATTTTTGGTTTTGTTGGTTTTATAATGGGACCCCAGTCATGTATTAATGCCACTTTCACATGTTATCAGGAATTTCTTAAAGATGCGGCCTTTAGAAATACACGTCTCAGGGAACAGTATGCCATGACTGACCATGGTTAGCCGCAGTACTCAGGGAAATTCTATGACTCAGGAAAAACATTACCAGTAGGGGGCAGCTGACCTACATTCTCAGTAGTGGCCAATGATTAATTTATTTTGTCTTTGCCATGGTAACTGTTTACTCAACTCAGGCTCATTAGGGATACATTTTTTTACAGCAAATATGTGCTCTGGCATACATCCACCTCCATTTTTGTGTGTAAACCGAATGCTACAGCTTGATTTGAATAGTATCGGACTTGAGACACAGAGAAAACCTGTGTCTGTGCAAACCAGAGCAAAATAGGTAAAACAAAACCCCAGTAAAGTACTGCATACTTGTGGTTTGCTTTTGAAAACACTATGTGTTGGGTTTTAGGAAGGGGTGGGTCAGTCGACAGCAAAGTTATATCTGCGGGACAAGTCAGCCAGCTGGCTTCTCATGGATGAAAAATTGTAAATATACAATTTATGTATTTGAGATTGAGAAAGTATTGAAAAAAAGCTGTGGCTCATTCAAATACAAAAAAATAAATATATAAGAATAATAAAAAATAAGAATTCATGTCAGGTTTCTGATTTCAAAACTGGTATTTATGATAATGAGTGAGTAAAATAGCTATGTAAATCCCAAAATCCCAGAAATTTACTGACTATAGTAAATTAAAGTGCATGATTTATTTAAACCGTCACCTTCTATAAACATCAATAAAGTCAAACGTGCACTTTTAAAGGTCAGGCACAAAAAAGGTACCATCTCATTGCATTGCTTATTTTGGCAGTCTTTTCTGTGCTTGTCTTTAATAAATCTTGACGGTAGTTATGAAGCCTAAACAGAGTTTGCACTGGCATAAACCGTTAGTAAATATGCCTCAAAGTCTAGTTCAAACTGCCCCAAACATCTAAGGTTTGTTGGGGTGTGTTGTTTCAGCGTGTAACCCCGTTGTCATTTGTTGTCACTGACTGAACATGTTCAATCTTTGTTTGTCAGGTTTTGGAATGTTTAAACAGTCTGGGATGATTTTCCAAAAGGACTCCAACAGACCCTAACATAATCTGACTTCATGATGAACCATTGCCATGACACAGCGTCCCTGCCAACTCAGCATACAGACAAATGTGCCTAACTGGCACTGCATTGCTGGAGCGACAGAAACAAAGCCGTCTACTGCAATTAATCAAAACTCTTTTGTATTGAAGACATTGATGCATTCATTTCCATTATAAAAAGTAAAAAACAAAACACATTTTAGTTGGCTTTTAGCACAGAGGCATTTGAATCCTACTTATAAATGCATATTATGAAATCAGAATAAATATGAATTATTGCTTTTATTCTAAATAATAATATTTACAGCCTGTAACTTAAGGTAATACTTAATTTTACAGTATATATATATATATATATATATATATATATATATATATATATATATATATATATATATATATGTGTGTGTACTTTCAATTAATTACTATATATAGTGTACTTTCAATTAATTACAAATAATTAACTAGTTCTAATTTTAAACCTAATCAAAGTACATGTATTACTCGGTAGTCTAAGTGTCACGATCACACAAGGAATGTTATCTTTTAAGGGTTTTACTTTGAACATACTTTTTCATATTCATAAAAAATCCTTTTTTTATATTTTTCATACATCCAAAAAAGAAAATGTAAGGCAGTGCATGATGTCGTTCTTTGGAATCACTGAAAGACTGGCGAATAAACAAAAAAAGGGCCAGAAACAAGACCCGCATTGACATCTTCTCACTAAATGCATTTACACTGACAAGGACCAGGGACTACTTTCTAACTACTGAGACATTTCAACTACTGTCTGGGCTTTTCATTCCTTTTTATACCTTCCTTTCTTCATGTGTTCAATAATTTTTTCATGTGTCATTTAAATTTATTACACAAAAATATTAAATTAAGTTGTTTCGTTTATATGTACACTAGCTTATGGCTTACTTTAGTTGTGACTGACATTTGCTGAGTCATATTTTTTCTGAGACAAAACAACAACAAAAAAAAAACAAATGTTGTTGAGTTCAATACTTATTTTATCCACTGTAATTCATCCACAACCTCCCACTTTTTCAATCAAGAAAAAAAAAAGCCATGGATAAGTGTTGGTTTAGTTCTCCATTATAGCAACAGCCATCTTTACTAAAATGCTGCCATTTGTTGAACCACCATGAATCAGCATTTTGTATTAATAAACTTTTATTTAAAAGACCAAGGTGATTATTCACAATATAATCAGTTTGATACAAGTCACTAATTACTAAACCGAGACTATTACTCTCTGAAATCTATTAGCATTCAACCAGTTTGAAAAAAAGTCATGAAAAACATATTTTTTTTGTAAGTCACAGACAGACAGCAAAGAACTTGTGTTTTGAGAAAAGAAAACATTTAGAATAAAGGCTCCTTAAGAAGTCTCTTCCACCCACGGCTGAAGGCCTACTGATGAATCCCCACCGCTAGAGGAGAGTAGGCGGATGCCCTCAGGACCTTGGCACCTCAGCGCAGTTGCTGGAGCTTTGCGTGCGAGAAAAAGAGCTGGGTGAAATCTTCCGAATCTACCTCAGAGACAGCAAGCTTAAGAACTCCTTCGAAGCCTGTGCTGTCACTTCAGCAATGAGACATTCGTGAGGAGCGTGACGTGTCTCCTTCCAGCTAAATGTCGTTTCTCGATGACTGTCCCGCACCCCACCACCTCAGAAGCACTATGGAGGACACGGGGCCACAGGCTTCATGAGTCGTCACGTCCTACTTTGCATACCATGTCTTCATTTTGATAAGCTGTTGCTCCCGTCTCGCTTGTCTTCATAGACGTTGTGGATTTTTTTATTAGCACTGACCTCTCAAAACTGTCAGCACTGGTAAAAGCAACCTGAATCATTCCCATCAATAATGCCCGGGGCTTTCGAAAAGATGTCAGTAAAGGTTGCCATATACGCACATAAACGGGATCAAACACACTGTGTCATTCGGTTATTAGCCTGGACAGAGAAAAGCTCTAATCTATTTAATGATTCTGTTTGCTGATTTGTGGTGGCACATGTAAGACACTGATAAAGGTGTTAAATGGATTTACTCTGGTCTACAAACTGATACACTTTGAAAGGATACAATGAACCTATAGATTAAAAAAAAGGATATTACATTTAAAAACATGAAACTGAAGCTTTAGAAAAAAACACACTCCTAACTAATTTCTTAATTTGCATGATGATGATGATGATAATGATGATGATTCTTCTTCTTCTTATTATTATTATTATTATTAGTAGAACTACTTACTAGTGTCATAAACCCATTTAATCTTGCTAAACTTTTATTTTATATTTTATTTTTACAAAAAAAAAATTTAAAATAATAATAATAATAATAGTTTAGTAAATATATTTTGATTTGAGAATCTGTACTGCAAAACAAGACAAAGAGATACATAAATATGCTATTGGAGGATGAAAAAAATCATAATTTATAAAATCATTTAAAATCATTATTATTTTTTTATGTCCCATTGTTAAAAAAATATATGTAATAATAAAATTTTTTAGAAGCATGTCCCGGAACAGATCGGGGTTACTCATCCGGCATGTTACCCGGGGATACAGAGGTATTGAATGGGTGGAGGGGATGAGGGTTGGCGCTGACGAAAGGGGGGGGGGGGGTTGTTGGTGAGATGGCGGGGCATTGGATGGCAGAGGGGTGTCGCGAACAAAAGTGGAGAGCAGGGGGATTTGTTGCGGACAAAAGTGAAGAGGGCTGGGGAGTCATGGAAGAAAGTGAAAGTGAACAGCGGACGGTGGAGGAGGGCGGTTGAGGAGGGGGATCAGTAAAATGATCCAGCGTGTTCCGGCACAAATTAAGCCCTGAACATAACTGTAAATAAATCAGGACAGATAGATTTTTTTAATGATTTAATCTATTACTGTGATACAAAAATAAAACAAACAAAAAACATTTACTGTCAGGATTCTGCTTCTTCAGTCTTGTTAACTCTTGTTTTGGTGTTTTGGAGTCCAGACACTAGTCCTGTCATGGTCGGCTTGAGTTTTCTTGGGTAGAGCACTCATATTTAATGTCATTGTCAGTCTTTATCATTGTATGAGTGCCGTTTTGGCCGCATTTGGACCGCATGCAGTCCCGCTTGATGTGGGCGCTCAAGGTCCGGGAATGCTCGGGATGCACGATTTGTTCTTGGTGTTTGTGTTTGTTTTGTCGGCAGCATGCTGTTTCATTCTTGGCTTCTTAGTCTAGTTGGTTTCAGTTTCGGTTGACGCTGGGATGGAACATGCACGTTGCATGTGTGAGTACATGGTAAGTGTTCATTTATCATGTGCTCGTGTCTTAGGGTGCTTTCACACTAGCACTTTTGGTCACCTGGGTTTGTTTGATGTCAGAGTTCGGTACGTTTAGCTAGTGTGAACGCTGTCTTCTGAACTACGCCTGAATGAGGTTGTCTGGGGTACGGTTCATGCAAACTCTGGTCCGGGTCACTTCTGTTATGTATGCAATCGTACCAAATATTGGAAGTAAACTGCCAACTGTACAACAAACTATAATTTTTATAACGTTCATTCGTGTGTGTGTGTGTGCATCGGTGTATCACGTACTGTACCTTGGTGACAAGCAGGACTAAGCCAGGGCAAACACAGATAATGTCTGCTTGTCTCCTTCGAAAACAGATTTTTTCGGACATTGCGATATGTTTTGAAGGCTTATAATATTTTTGCAGCTGACAGACACGAGTTGCTTTCTGTATGTCCAAAACCAAAAGAATCAGTAAAAGCAGAATGGCCACGATGTGCAAATGTCTTTTCATTGAACCATTGAACTTTGGTACGGTCCAGACAATTGAACCAAGTGTGAAAGCACCCTTATGTTCAGTTTTCTGTGTTGGTGTTGTGTTTAGCACGTGAACATGCAATTAACGAGTTGGCTGCATGTTCTAGTCCTGTTTTATCATGAGCACATGGCTTGTATTGTGTTTTATAACATGTGATCTCCTGTCTATTGTCTTGTCCCACCCAGTTATCTTTTCATTTATTATTATGTTCACCCGCCCACTTGTCAGTTTACTGGTTTGCTTTCTCTATTTATTTTCCCAGTCTGCTCTGTCCTGTGCTGATCTGTCATTGTCGTCATCCTTTATGTGTCTGTCATTATGCTATGTTATGCTAAAACGAGCCATGTTAAATTGAGTCAAGTTGAGTCTTTATCTATTACTGTTTTCCCTTTTAAGTTGTTTTTGTTTCTTTATTCAATAAAAGTCCTTGACATGTTGCATTTTGGTCCTTGCCTCCTCTCCTCTCCTTTACCCCAAGCCCTTGACATTTACCTGTATTTTGCATTTTAATTATGTAACACATTATGTAACAAAAATAGAAAGCCAAATGTATTTATTTTTATTATTATTATTTAATTGTTATTATATATATTCATGTGAGCAGTTATGGGGGCAAGCCAAAAAAAGTCCTTATTAGTAAAGCTCATTTAGCCATTATATAAAGATCTAACTAAAAACAAAGCAATACTGTCATTAACCAGTTCATTTTTCTAAGACAAGTTTTGCCTGTTTCAAAGACTGTTCATTATATTTAAACTATATGTCACAGTAGGAAAATGAATGGTAAATTTATTCATAAAAGAAAACCCAGTGGGACATTAGAGCACTGGCAGAATATAATCTGGGTACCGCTGATTACTGAAAGATTTCAAGGACAGAGACAGACTTTAAATGCCCTTCTGTAAAAAAGAAAGAAAGAAAAAAAAAACGCAACAACATGCAGCTTTGGCATTGTCAGCGAGGGTAACATCTTGGCATAGAGTCACATTTATCTGAAGAAATGCATCCTGTGAGGCCACTTTATATGAAAATGAGCTGGTGTGGATGCTGCTGTTGATATTAAGGAAGCCTCTTTTACTTCTACATATCACTCTGGAAAGAGGTTGATATGGGTATATCATCAGATACCATCATTTCTTTCTGATGGTGGAAGTTCACACTGAAATAGAAAGTTGTCCGTCAAACAGCCGAAAATATTCATGACTTCATGTTCCACTGCAGTACTGGGCAAGTTGCCGAGATGGAAGTAAACTCTGGAAGTGAAACTGGACTGATTAGCATCATTAAAATATAATTTGTCAGCTAAAGCAATGAGAGAATCAATGTATTAGTGTGTGATTACAAATCAATCAGATAAACGGGTGGCTAAACTGGAGTGTGGTTTTGTGTAAATTGTCCACAATAATAATTTATCAAACATCCTACAGACTGTACGTTCAAAGTATTTGCTAATTCGCATTGCAAGTTGCATGTTTCCTCAAAGGCCCTGAAACCTTGTTGGTTACATTGATTCATTATATGGCAGTCATGCACTGAAGCAACTTTTTGAAGCTCAAAACTAATGTAAATCAAAAAAGACTTAGCTCAATGCAGTAGCTTAAACCAATAACTAGACCATTACTACACAAATGCCATTAATCTTAGCCTTTTCGTCCTTTTGTTTCTTAATCTTCTCATGCATGCATCTGGCTCGACAGAGTGAACTTGTTGGTTCTTAGCACCACTAATCAAGCAACCATCTGGAGCCCTGAAGGAAATCCCAGTGGGCCAATCCACCTGGAACTCTACAAAAAAAGAAAGAAAAAATATGGAAAATGCTACATATTTTTATTAATTTAATTTAGGCTCACCAGGTTTGACCAAGGATTAAATTTATCAGGGAGATGCAGGGCAAGGGATAGTTTACCACAATAAAAAAGGCACTAAGCCTCAGGGCACTCAAAGGCATACACCCTGAAAAAGCATTTTCTCATCCTTATGTTGTTTCGAACATGTTTGACTTTTTCTGATAGTCAATTAAAAGTCAGTAAAAGTCAATGAGGAAACACAGTATTTTCCCTTCATCTACAGCAGGGGTGTCCAAACTCGGTCCTGGAGGGCCGGTGTCCTGCAGATTTTAGCTCCAACTTGCCTCAACACACCTGCACGGATGTTTCTAGAAAGCCTAGTAAGTGCTTGATTAGCTAGCCCAGGTGTGTCTGATTGGGGTTGGAACTAAACTTTGCAGGACACCGGCCCTCCAGGACCGAGCTTGGACATGCCTGATCTACATCCAGGTAACACTTCACAATAACAGTAGATGAATAATGATTTATTAATATGTAAATGAAACATTACTTTATTATGAATTAATGATGAGTTAATGTATGTGCTAATCACGAACTTTAACTACAACATGCGTCACAAGAGTTTATAAGTATATAATGGTTACCTTAATTACTTGGTAATTTGCTTGATGATGATGATGATGATTTTTATTATTATTAATATTAGTACTACTTACTAGTGACATAAACCAATTTAATCTTGCTAAACTTTTATTTTACATTTTATGAACAATAATGATAATAATAATTTAGTAAATATATTTGGATTTGAGAATCTGTACTGCAAAACAAGACAAAGAGATACATTAATATGCTTTTGGAGGAAGACCGTTAAAATCATAATTTATAAAATCATTTAAAATTAATATTTTTATTTTTTTATGTCCCATTGTTAAAAAAAACATTACTTTATTATGAATTAATGATGAGTAAATGTACATGCTAATCACGAACTAACTTTAACTACAACATGTGTCTCAAGAGTTCATGAATAAAGAATGTTTACCTTAATTACTTGTTAGTACATGTTGTTAATTAATGTATTAATTAACATTTAAGTTTAAGCTAAATGTAATTAACATTAACTCATAAGCTGTTAATGTATAATTATGTAGTGACTTTACTCGGAGGGGCACATCATCATTAACTCACCCTTAACTACTCATCAACTCAACTTTTCATCAACTCAACTTTTCATGTTGATGTTCAACAACACTTTCCTATTGTTATTCAGTGTAAACTAGATGAATGTGCATAAGGACTTGAGTAGTTAAGAATCAGTTAATGATGATTTGCCCCTCAAAGTAGTCGCAGAATAATTATACATTAGCAATTCATGAGTTAATGATGTTTAAATTAAGCATAAACTAATGTGGTAATTAATACATATATTAACAATCATGTACTAATAAAGTAATTAAGGTAGTCATTATTTACACATGAACTCATGTGATTCATGTTGTAGTTAAAGTTAGTTCATGATTAGCACATGCATTGACTCATCATTAGTTCATATTAAAGTAATGTTTAGTTTACATATTAACACGTCATTAATCATGTACTGTTATTGTAAAGTGTTACCTCTTTCCATTTAGCTGTAGAAATAGATTCAGATTCAAACACTTATTCCGTGTGTTTGAATGTGAATAACACATATATTTTATAAGTTCATACATTCTCTGATTAAGACGTTTGATCTTAACATCACCATTGCTTCATTTTTAATGTTTGAGCTACTGAATACTTGGAAGAAGAAATAGAAAGATTCGACCGTTGTTTTACTCACCCCTTTTTTCATTACAATCGTTACTTTTCCATTACTTGTAATGCGCTGTAATATGCTGGTCACAAATTTCCATGCAATTACAATTAATGATCACTGGAGTTTCCAAGCTTCAAAAAGAGCTTTCTGTGATGAACAGACATCATCTTTATCAATAATTCATAGAGAGAAGTTTGTCAAGTGTAAATAAATAAACAGCAAAAAATACACTGTAAAAAATATTTGTACACTGTATTGCTAGATAACCAATCATTCTTAAAAGTAAATGCTTTTGAGTTGGCAGCGTGCAGCTTTCGCTGTTGATTGCAATTGAAAACACCAGCTGAGGAGACCAAGGTAGACTTTTGCTTTGGAAGACAACAACTGCAGAGCTGAATCCAGAGAGATCCAGTGTCATGTATGCACTGCGCTAGGTGTTTCTAAAAGAGCTCTCTAATAAAACAGCAGATTTCGCCCAAGAGAGCAACACGTTTTTTTCAAGACGATGTTCCGACCGTGCATTTCTGGAAGAGTTTTGTGCTATATCCAGATTATGGGCACAAGTACTGCATTACATGTTGCGGGTCCAACCTGTTGATAAGGGTGCTCGCGAACATCTCATGCTCTCATGCAAGGGCATGTCTGTTGTTCAGCTGAGATTATAGCTTGCACAAAAGCACAAGACATTCCCATTGTTCCCTGTCAATCGGTGAGCACTCGGGCAGATCTAAGGATCACAATGTGGTTTATCTGTCACCCCCATGCACGGGGACCTCTGATGACACCGGAGATCATATGTCCATCATGGCATCAGAGGGTGAGCTGTTCAGATAGCAGACCGGGTCCATTACCACCCTCTGGGGTGCAATGTGTGGTTATGGATCTAGAGTCGGGTATGATGGCTATACTTTCCTGGGCTGTTTCGACGGTAGGGCTGAAGATGACTTGGGGTAGGTCGTGACCCCCATTCAAGGCGGGTGAATTATCTGTGACTGTTCTGGACAGAGCCCACTCCGCTCTGGGCCATGCTGCTTCTGCCCTTCATGCATGAGCTCCACACAGTGGGCAAATATGCTCTACTAAACAAGTTAGCTGCCCATGCCCTGGGGAAAATGCTGGCCACACAGTTGTCCTGGAAAGCCACCCATGGCTTACAAATTGTCACCCTTGGCGAAAGCTTACTTTCTTGGTAAGTGCATATCACAGGCAGGCCTATTCATTGACACTGTTGTGGACTTTATCCATGGGGTCCTCGTCATTGAAAGAACAGCCGAGCGTGATGGGTCATGTCATCTTCCTGCAGGTTCAAAATACTGCTCCCCTCCCAGGCCCATCAGCACTGACTGTTCCTCACGGAGAGTGCTCTTGTTACGGCTCCAGAATACACTATTTCTGTTTGGATCTGGACTCGATCTCTATACAGTGTGCCTTACCAAAAGTGCCCTGTGCTGGTGCTGTCTTGTCTGCTACATTCTGTAGGAAGACACTGGTCCCACTGAAGTTTTTCAAAGGTTCCTATAGGACATATGACATCAGTAGCCACTTTGAGCTGCTCAGATTGTTCATATGAGAGTAGGTCAGTGCTGGCTTCATGATTGGGTTTCCAGATGGGCATGGCACATGGAGACACACTGGATGGCTATTATCTTACTGTGTCACCACACTTTCAGTCCCTGGCTGGACCTTGCCTTCTACGGTGTCCTTAAAACAAGTGTCCATATATGATGTCACTCTGACAGATGTTCCCAGTATGGGCTGGAGGGAACAGACCCCAGTTGCACTGGTATATCATCTGCCTGGAGCTGTTGTCAGTGTTTCTTACTCTGGTGCAGGAGCGAGAAACACGTGCTGGTTAGGACAAACAGCATGGCTGCAGTAGTGAATATCCACCGTATGGGTGGTATGCGCTCCTGCCGCATGTCTCAGCTCACTCACCATTTGCTTCTGTGGAGTCTCGCTGTTTAAAATTGCTACGCACCTTTCATTCCTGGGTGAATGCTCTGAGGGCAGCTCACACTCCTGGCAGATCTGAGACTCCACCCTGGCATGGCCAAGTTGTTATGGGCTTGCTTCAGAGAAGCTCAGGTCATCCTGTTTGCTTCTAGCGAGATCACTCATTGTCAGTTGCTTTTATCTCTGCCTGAGGCCCTCCTTAGCATTGATGCGCTAGCTCAAAGCTCATACACTCCCCCAAATGTCTTTTCCTGACACAGAATTGGAGTTCGCGACCTGAAGGGGAATGTCCTGGTTATGGACGTATGTATATTTGGCTTCTTCAGCGATAAAAGCCTGGTTTGCTCTCCTCAGCTGGTGGCTTTTTACTCAGCTGATTGTAATTGCCTTCAGCTGCGAGAGCTGCATGCTGCCAACTCATAGGCATTTATTGGCCCATTTTCTTACTCTTCAGAATGATCGGTTATCTATCAATACCCCCAATAGTCTCGTCCCGATACAGCATCTCTGTTCCCTCCTTTAGGAAATATGGTTTATGTCAATAACCAGGATGTTTTTGATTCAGGATTCATGATTTTCTTTTTTTTTTCTTTTTGGATTCATGGAACACTTGATTGATGATGCAAGTAAACCAGGTCTATCAACTCCATCTAAGCAAGGCAAAGGTGAGAGTGGACGGAACCCGGAAATGTATGTAATTTATGTAATTTTAGGGTTTCAAAAAACTATTTTCCACATGCGGTACATTATTGTTGCTCTTCTCTGCTCTGACTTTCTACAGTGCACAGATTCATAAAATTCACAAATTCATGCCTTCATAGTATAAACATGTGGTCATGTTTTGACAATCTTCCCACCAATGTTTAAGGTAGGCATGGATGAGTCATGATTATAGTAAGTCTTGACGTGTATAAGATGATCTCTTTGGTTTAAAAATGTATGCCAAGTTCAAACTGAGCGATTTTGGCCCTAATTCCACTCACCAATAGGTTTTGTGAAATCACCAACACATGCCCAAAATAGAAGGCAAATCGGTGCTTATTCATGCGAGTGACAATCACACAGTGTCAATTATCAAAGATATTATGCGAGAAAATTAGTGATGTATTGCTTATGAAATAGTTGGCATGTTAAATATCTGGACTTGTCAGTGATTCAAAATCATGTGTAATGATTTCTGACTGAAAACACATTGGTGATTAGCCGCAGCCAATGAGAGAGCAAGATACAAGGCAGGAGGGAGTTTGTGTAGACATGACTGACCATAACGTTGCTATAAATAAGTTTTAAAATAGCATTGAACAGAAAAAAAGTAGAAACATGTTTGACCAACAGCAGCACATTGCAAAAGTATTTACTGACCCCCAACTCTCAACACTGATCTCACATGTAATCTTAAGTTATTTTCTTTACAATTCTCAAGTGTATTTGCATGCCAGACAAAGTTGTCAGTGATGTTTGCTGTGGTTGTTGTTGTTTTAATTTTGCACTGTGAATCCTCTTGTCACTGATCCATTGTGTAGTGTGAACACAGCAGCAACTGAACGCTACCGCAGAGAGTCATGCAGTGTGAAAACAACTGTGACCTGACAACTTTGAAAATCCCACAGTGTGAACTTGGCATTAATCTTCGAGACTCCACAGATCTTGTCTATGCACAGACAGCTTTCAATACTTCAAAGACAAAAGAAGTCATGAAATTGCATCATATGACCCCTTTAAGGTGGCCATAGGGACATGTGTAGAGAACTTTTCATCATTGTGGTCTTTGCTGAAGATCGGTCTCGAAGAGAATAAGATAATTCATAATTTTTCATTATCAATTATAAGCTTAAAAAACATTGGCTAGAATTATGCATTATATGTTATAAAGAAACGCTTTACATTAGAGAGAAATAACAGATGAACTGTGACTGCTGTCAGATCACCTTCTTTCGAGGAGTCAGTGCATAAATTAACAAAACAATAGGTCTAATACAAAATATTATACGATAAAATATGGAAAGAATATCATGGTAATGTTGGTCAATATTCCTAACAGATAAACAGCTCTTGTTAATAGTTAAGCATGCTTTCACTTTCATATTAGACATGAGACACACATTTTCTTGTAGGAAATTGCCATGCAGAGACCGTTTGAGGTGCAGGGTATGGGAAAAAAAAGTATTGCATTTGCAGATAGAAAATAAAGCAAAAAATCAACATCGCATGTAAAATTATAACGTGCAAAAGCGAAAACTAAACGCAGAACGAGGTCGCATACCAAAACACAATGAGCGTGAATCAAAAAAGAAATACAAATTCTGACAAAATAATTATTTCCACTCATATTTAAATGTTTTGTGTATATATGGTCTTTTTCACTTCACTCTTGTTCCCACATTCTGTGCTTGATTGTGTGCGCCAAAGAGGGGACACTTATTTTGAGCAGGCACTTTCTCTCCAAGAGAAATAAAAGGCAGATGCTCAAGCACCCAAAGCCGCCTCCCACAATCACCAGAGATCTAATCCTGGCAGATCGCTGGTAAACACACAGATTGCATAGAACTACGAATCTGCCATCCAGTTCCAGTCATGCACTGCACACACTTACCGGTTCCTAATCCTGATGACTAAAACTGATGACATGGACTTTCAAAGCAGCACAGACACACACACTAGTTGCAGAGTCTTGTTATACTGTCTGTGAACAATGTGATGCGGTTCCTTTGACTTGTCTTGCTATGTTTGACCCTCGCTTTGTTTTGCTGTTTATTCCTGTCTGCTGCCTGCCTTTGACCACCAACCTGTTTATTGACCATCTGTTTCATCTGTTTGCCCCTGTGTTGACTGTTGCTTGCCTGACAATTTTCAATAAACCTCCATTTAGATCCACACCTCATTTGTCAGCGTCCCCATTCACATTACACCACCATCCCCACCCCCCAAAAGCCAAGCCATCCACCCCCTCTGGCCATTCACATAGTAGTAATGAAGTGCATGTAATGAAAATTTCCCTTTCTGTTTTAGAAAGTTTTTTTTGTGTACAGACATCTTCAAATAAATAAAAATAAGTAAAAATAAGTAAAAATGCTGTATTCTGATTGGTGGGACAGTACTATTTTACTTTGATGATTTTAATCTTCACATACATCACAGTCTTGTAGTATCATTGTTCTTCTGGTTTTCGCACAGAACTGTACTAAGCATCTAACACACTTAACAATGATATTATTATTCTATTATCATAGAATAATTTTTAAAACAAAGATTGCATTCTGATATATATACACACACACACACATACATATTTTTCAGGGCCCAATAACAGTGTTTTTTTTTTACTTCCTTATACTGTGTGTCTTTTGAAGAAACCTTTGTTCAAACCACTGTTTGAATGCAGAATATGGAATTAGTTTTAAAGGGCACATAGTTTACCTCTTTTTTATGATTTAATATTAATCTTATGGTTCTTCTGAGTGTGCCAGTTTAGGTTCAGTTCAAAACACAATTCAGATTTTTTTATTATAATGTGTTACAAAGTGTCATGTTAGGGGCGTGTCCACTGTTCGCTGATTTAGGGGTATGTTGCTTCACATGTCCCGCCCAACGTAACAAGGGGGCAGAGCCATGAGCTCACCCGCTCTGTGTTTGAAACAGAGACAGGCAGACTGAGAGAAGGAGCAGGAGTGAGAGGACCAGCAATCAGTCGTACATATACGACTCGGACACATACCAAGCAGAGAGTACAAAATCATTTGTGTCTTTGTATAGTTTTACAGTCAACTGTGTGCTAGTTTCAAGTCCCAAGCTTGTACACAGAGACTAATAACCACGCACATTGGAATTAACTTTGACTGAGGCACGGGATGCGTCGCTCGAAGCCGCGACACGGCACACCAGACACTCTCTGTGGCGCGGCAGAAACATGAAGTGTCCCGAATCGTCGCGCCATTGTGTGTACCCTGATAGAAACCTATGTTTAGAATTCTTAAATGCATGGCACAGTGTCAGGTGTAGCAGCACCTAGTTAAGATCACAGGGAGCTTCAGTGATCGCAAGTAATGCAAACGGCTGAAGTATAAGGTAGACTCAATGAGAAGTACACGTTTGCAAACCTACCTAAAGATACAACCAATAATTCCGATTAGAGCGATAATGTGGAGAATATTGATCTTGTGTTGAGCCCAATGAGCCTTGCATCTAAAAATAGAGCTAGGGTGTTCCTTTAGTGACATCGCTTCGACTCACGCTGAAAATGGCGGACGTGAATCAACAAACTGAGGATATGATGACGTGCCTGTCATTCAATATTGGTGGACGGGGGACCGCACTCCTACGTAAAGTTGCGGTCGATCTGAAAACCGCTCCAATTGGTCCACTGTTTTTTATGTTGTTAAATTGAAAAAAAAGCACTGGATGTGCTTATATCACCCCAATATGACGGTCTATACACCATACATGCACATATGTCTGTCCAAATAGATTTTTTACCATAGGTGCCCTTTAATACATTGTGATAATATATTTGTTTCAGCTCAGGTGATTGATGCTACACCAAAATAGCACATATTAAATGTAAAGATTCATACAATTCTTTATTTATTATATTATTGTATTAACCTTTACATTTAAAATGTAATATTTTGGAGAAACTTCAATCATTCATTTATTTTCTTCTCGGCTTAGTGCCTTTATTAATCTGAGGTCGCCACAGTGGAATGAACCGCCAACTTATCCAGCACGTTTTTACGCAGCGGATGCCTGAGCTGAAATATAAATATACTAAAAAAAAACTAATTCCATATTCTGCATTCAAACAGAGGTTATATATAGACACACATTTATATTTCAGCTTTTTGTGTCAATTTTTTTTTCAGCCTTCGACAATGAGTATAAATATGTGTGATATGATTGGCTGTGTTATTTTCTACGTGTGTGAGGAAATGTGTGGTTTGGTCATCAAGCTGGATCAGTTCCAGCAAGTGCAGTTATTTTTGTCCAAGAGCCCATTGAGGAGATGTTCAGCCTCAGGGAAGAAGCTGACGAGAAGATATGATGACGTGTAGTTCCTGTACATATGGCCTTCAATCATCTGCCGGAAGGTAGAAAGCTGATGTGCAGGATGTGACAGATGTGAGAAGATCTTCTGAGCATTATTAGGAGCTCTCATGGTGTAAAGCACTGCGACTGATGATAGGTGGCAGCCAGTGATTTCACTAGAGCCTTGTCTTGGAAAAAGAAAAGCCAAACAGTGATGGAGGAGGTGAGGATGCTTTCAATGACTCCTCTCCAGAACTGAACAAGGATGGGAGAAGAGAGGTACAGCTCAAGTTGCCACAGAAAAAATATATCCTCTGTTGGGCTTTTTGATTACGGTGGTGATGTTGTCATACCAGGGAGTCAGAAATAGAGGTCCCAAGACATTTCAAAGAGGCATTTATTTGCAGGGAGAGTGGTTTCGCTGGCTTTTCCTGAAATGTATTCTCTCCGTGGTCTTTTGTGTGTTCAGCAATGGAACTCTATGCTGTCACCAGGTTTTGCCTTCTCTCATTATCATTGACTACGTTCACATGGACACCAATAATTCGATTTTAATGCGATTAAGACCATACTCTGATTAAGAATCGAGCATGTAAACAGTGATTTTTGATTAATTTATTCTTATTAAGGTCATAATCGAATTAAAGAGAAATCGAATTAAGACGTGGAGTGTGCCGATTTTAGTCGCATTATTGAAGTGCAATACAAACATGTAAACACCTTAATCGAACTATTACCATCATGAAGGGCTTTTCGCCACGTTTTGCGACAGGATAGTACACACACACACATGCACACAACACTCTTTGCACCTACCGAGTAAGTGTAGACCACAGACACCTGCATCGTGAAATGCGGAGGTTTTTATTTCATTCAGCATGTGGTATGAACTTGCATTAAAACAACATTCTTCCAGCAGTTCATAGTTGCATTCTATATCTTGTTTGTCACGGGGGGCATGCCCGAATGAAAGTGAAAGTGCCAAACCGCAGTTAAAGTCGACAAATTAATAATGAAACACCCGAAATAACAAGAAACTCTAGAGGAAATGCGGATAGTGTGGTGACGCTATAACGTTAATCTAATTATGTGCTATAACATGTAAAATGGGATCATGAAAGAAACATTCAAAAAACAACACATGTAAACACCTTAGTCTTATTATTGTCTTAATTAGATTAAGGCAAATAATTTGATTACTGATGTCCATGTAAACGTAGTCAATGTTAGAGATGAGGCCTATACTGATCCAATCTGCAAACTTGATAAATTACCATTATACTTGCATACAATGACAACCAGGGAGGCAAGGGGAAACAATGTTTTAGACAAGTGGAAATCAAAGATCAAGTTGCAGATTGAAGGACAGATCTCTAGAAAGCCAATTTGTGGTGTGAGAGCAGAATATCTGTATAGTCATTTTGTCTTGTAATCTTGTCTTTTTTGTGTCGGGGGGGTGGGGGGGTATAGCACTATGATTGTGGGTTTAAGGCATGTCAATGCTTCATCTGATGATAAGGAATGCTTTACTCTAATTGGGCAACAAAAATGAGTTACTTAGGGGCCCTGTGTAGACTTGGTAGTTTGAACAGGAGAACATATGTAGCAATAGTTAAAGCATAGACTGCAAATGTGCTCTTTGAATCTGTGGTATGTGGTTGGAAATTCTAATGAGTGGACCTTAGTCAAAAGAAGCATGTTCATACGAGAGAAAGAGAGAGAGAAAGAGAGAGAGAGAGAGAGAGAGAGAGAGTCACGCTAACGTAAATAATAATAAAAAATAATACAACTGTGATGAATCCAAGATGCAAGTGTTTTTCATTGACTGGTGGTCAAAAAAAAAAAAAAAATAGAGCAAAAAGAGTCCAAAAACAGTGAAAACAAGAGTACACAAGATGTAGCAAAACATGAGCTGAAAGCATCTAGAGGTCAGCCGATAACCAGGCAAACAGTCCATAAATCCAGAGAAAGCTCATAGAGATTCAAATACAATCAAAATCGAATCAAATTACCAAATAAAATCCCTATATTTTAATTGTTAGATTGAAGGGCCTTGAAGTCAAATTGGTTTTGCCAGGCATGAAAATTGAGCTTGTGGTTTCAAAGCAGGGTTTAAAATGAGTTCAATTATGACAAGCAAAGAGGGATTGATTTGGGCCAGAATTGTTAACATCTGGGCTAATCAGGAAAAGCCAAACTGTCCTTGTGTTAAGTTGCCCCCTATATTGCAGACCCTACTTCCTTGCTACATTTCAGCTCATCTGCACTCTTCTTCTTTCTGTCCCCTGATCGCTACAGGCTAATCTAACACCTTATATTAAAGCAGTGAATTCCCTACTTAACCAGGGTTTGCCATTATTGAATTTAATTACATTTTCCCAGGAAAGTAATTCACTTCATACAATGATATGAGGTTACCATATCAGGGTAATCATCAGTGCTCGTGCAAGTTTTCCCAGGTTCCTACTTAGTGTAAAACAGTCCTGTGTCAGTTGATAAATCTGGTTACACTGCATTGCTTTTACTTTTGTCAGCATGTCACGCTCATCATGACCATGATGTGATCTGATTTGCCTGAGGGTAGACGGGTAAGAATGTGCCTTTAATGGATGAATAATGCCAGGCCAATAAATTCCCTTCCCATGTTGGGCAGATGATCCAATCTTTTTGGGCGGGCTAGATAATGTTCCATGCCAGCGTGATTTAATTCTACATTAGAAAGATGTCTGAGTAGGGAACATCAGTTTCCATGTTGAGATTATGAATGGTCAGGGGTGGCCCACACTGTTTGACGTTTGCCTGGAGGGTTTATATGCTCCAATATAAATAAATTAGTACAACTCGCAGGGATAGTTGAACAGTCTGCAGAGAACTGTTAAAATTAAGAGCTACGGAGCACACCTTTGCCTTTTTAGTTTTCTTGATGATTACTCAGTCGTAGTCCACATTTAGGAGCTGAAAAAAGACATGGCTACTTTGTTTTGGTAATACGACTTCTACAAGCATGAGAGAAAGAAAGTGCTGTTTGTCATGTAGGAATGAGATCTTATTTTACAATATTTTACTATTTCTTAATCTGCAAATTTCACCCCACAGTGCCAAAACATGCTTCATATCCAGAGCAAGTATCTTGACTTTTTATTTAGGCTTTATGTTTCCAAATGCCATTTCTAAATATGCTAATTAAGAAATATCAATTTAAATAAATACTTACTAACCCTTAAGTGGTTCCAGACCTCTATGAGTTTCTTTTTTTATGTTGACCAAAAAAGAATGTTGTAAACAAGTAGGCTTGATGTTAAGCCTTTAATTCATTACTAGTCATTTCTAACATTTTGGCTGTGTGAGATCAGAATAGCGTGTGAAGGCTCTTCCCTGTTCTGGAAAGAAGCAGCTCGTTTGCATTTAAAGAAACTCAAAAACAGTGTGGTTTTGCTCACACCCAAATTTGGTAAGAATTTGACAATATAAATAAATAAATTAAAATAAATAAATAAAAGGTTGGGTATTTTGAGCTGACACATACCAGACACAATTTGATTGCACCAAAAAATAATTAAAAGATTTTGTCATCATTTACTCACCCTTTACTTGTCCCAAACCTGTTTGACCTAATTTATTTTTTTTTTCTTTATTTCCCAAATTATGTTTAACAGAGCAAGGACATTTTCACAGTATGTCTGATAATATTTTTTCTTCAGCAGAAAGTCTTATTTATTTTATTTTGCCTAGAATAAAAGCAGTTTTTATTTTTTTAAACCTATTTTAAGGTCAAAATTATTAGCCCATTTAAGCTATTTTTTTTCTTTCTGATAGTCTACAGAACAAACCATCGTTATAATTGTAAAACTTGCCTAATTACCCTAACCTACCTAGTTAAGCCTTTAAATGTCACTTTAGGCTGTATAGAAGTGTCATCATGGCAAACATAATAATAAATCAGTTATTAGAAGTGAGTTATTAAAAAAAATCTGTTAAACAGAAATTGAAGAAAAAAAATAAAAGAAAAAAAGTGGGAGGGGGTGGTAATAATTCAGGGGGGCTAATAATTCTGACTTCAACTGAATATAGTAATTAGTTTGTAAAAGTTTTTTTTTTTTTTTTTTTTTGCCAGTACTAGTATATACAAAAACTGCACAATGATAAAATGTCAGAAAGCCACAATACCAACAAGAAACACTGGCGTGTTGTCATTATTGGGCAAGTCATATTTTTCCTAATGGAAAAACAAAATTTTCTTAGTGAAACTCACTAAGAAACTCACTAAGAAATTACAACTAGACCAACACTCACTATAAGTGGTTAAATGATTTGCAGTTGAACTTTTACAGTATGTGCGTTTTGAGCATATTTACACAAGAAAGAGCTGAACATTATTAGACAACTACTTGGACTTAACATGAGTCAATATTACGCTGAGAACACTATAAATACACATTGCGCAAGATTATAAAATAAAGTGCTACCTATTTTACCCTTGTTAAAACAGCAGCCTGCAGTGAGATGTAAGCAATGTTTGGCTCTGACTGTGTCTCTGCTATGCTTCACTTTAAATTTGTGGTATTTTTATGGTCCACTTTTACATTATTCTCTGTAATGGCTGGTAGCATCCCTGCTGCTTATGCTATTATTTATGGTCAAGTTATGCTTAAGAGTCCAGATGTATGAAAAACAATGCTTGTTATATGTCATGTGTCTTTCTATTTGGTTTTAGACTTAATTTGGTCACTTTAAATGTGCCATGAATTGTACAGAAACATGAAACAAATGTGTGCTGACATAAATAAAACATGAAGACATGGCAGGACATATCAAGCAAGTTTTGATAAGCAACTTGTTTAAATCACAGTTTGTATAGAATCACTGGGCAATGTGAAAGCTTATGAAAGATACAGTATACAGTTTTAGTTAAACTGAATAACATTAGCTTGAATACAGTCTGTTTCAGTCTGTTACTATATGTCCTTTGAATCCATTTAATGTGACTTTGGGTGCTTTCACACCTGTGGTTTGGTTCATTTGGTCTGGACCAAGGGCAACAAAATGATTTATTGTAGCATTTTTTCTACCTTTTGGGTCCTTTTTACACCACACTGATTGCTTTGGTTCGGACCAGTTGAAAAGAACCAAAATGCAGTCATGTGACAAAATCCACATCACTCATTGGCCAGAGGTTATTCAACGTATTTCCTAAACTGCTTTTTGATTGGTCAGAAGTAACGTGTGGGAAAATGCCAATGAAATTCCCGCAAGTAAACAGACACAAAATGTCGCTGCACTGTCTGATTGTATCCCTGGTCATAGTCTACTATATAGTTTGTAAACATCACTTTTGAAAAACTATTCATTTTGAGAATGAAGCGCAACTGCGGCTGGAAAACAATGTTTTAATGCATTGCAATCGGCGAAGGCGTTAGGAGGAGACATGAATTAATTTAACGTTAGCTAAACTGCGACATGCTCATCTTCCATAAATACTACCAACGATCCATCAGGTCATGTTTTCCCCCCTCTCTCTCTGTTTAAAATTATTAGTAAAGCGCTGTCAACAAGAATTTTTCCTCCAGACCCCATAAGATGATACAGCGCATCGGACTACGGCAGCTGGATTAGTCCAAAAGTTGTGGTACTTTTTGAGGTTGGGTCTGTTTTAGTTCGGATCATGTTTTCACCACAAACCAACTGCTCCAGGGTTCGTATGAAAGTGTACCAAGACCACCTCTTTGGTCTGCTTTAGGTGCGCTCTAGAGTGCGATTGCTACATTCACACCTACTCAAACGAACCGCACCAAGAGGGAAAACGATCTCTAGTACGATTAAACCGATCTAAATAAGGCAGGTGTAAATGCACCCTTGAATTCATCAGATTCATAAGCGCACTGTCAGAAGATATGATCTAAAGCTATAATGCAGTTGCAAAAATTAATTATAAATATTGGAAGAAGAGAGCAGTACTGAATGCCTTCATCTGCATCACTGTTTTAAACCGCAGAAGCTTATAGATAATCGTAATGTTAATATTATGATACTAACATAAAAAAAAAAAAAAAAAAAAAAAAAAAATATATATATATATATATATATATATATATATATATATATATATATATATATTGATTTTATATTTTACAAAATTAAAATTAAAATACAGATGACTTTACATTTTACAAAGTTTCCATTTAAACATTGCTAGAGTTTAAAAAACTAATCACAAATAATTGTCAGGTAAAAGAAGCAGTATATCTGAAATACACTCACTGGCCACTTTTAGGCTCGTTAATGCAAATTTCTAATTAGCCAATCACATGGCAGCAACTAGACATGGTCAAGACGATCTGCTGCAGTTCTAACCGAGCATCTGAATGAGGAAGAAAGGTGATTTAGGTGACTTTGAACGTGGCATTGTTGTTGGAGCCAGACGGGTTGGTCTGAGTATTTCAGAAACTGCTGATCTACTGGGATTTTCACACATCTCTAGGGTTTACAGAGAATAGTCTGAAATAGAAAATATGGAGGAATGGTCAGACTGGTTCCAGCTGATAGAAAGGCAACAGTATCTCAAACAACCACTCGTTACATCTGAGATATGCAGAAGAGCATGTCTGAATTCACAACACTTCGAACCTTGAGCCAGATGGGCTACAGCAGTAAAACACCACACCAGGTGCCACTCCTGTCAGCTAAGAACTGGAAGCCGAGGCTAAAATTCACAGAAGCTCACCAAAATTGGACAATAGAAGATTGGAAAAACAATGACTGGTCTAGTGAGTCTCAATTTTTTTCAAGAGTTTGGCATCAGCAACAAGAAAGCATGGATCCATTCTGCCTTGTATCAACGGTTAAGGCTGGTGGTGGTGTTGGGCGCATTAGTACACACTTTGGGTGCATTAGTACCAATTGAGCATTGTGTCAATGCCACAGTCTACCTAAGTATTATAGTATTGTTGCTGACCATGTCCATTCCTTTATTTCCACAGTGTACCCATCTTCTGATGGCTACTTCCAGCAGGATAGCATGCCATAACATAAAGTGCAAACTATCTCAGACTGGTTTATTGAACATGACAATGAGTTCACTTTACTCAAATGGCCTCCACAGTCACCAGATGGACCACATCATGGACGTGCAGCTGACAAATCTGCAGCAACTCGGTGATGCTATCATGTCAATATGGGCCAAAACCTTGGTACTGGAATAATTCCAGTACCTTGTTGGATCTATGCCACAAAAGATTAAGGCAGTTCTGAAGGCAAAAGGGAGTCCAACCCGGTAATAGTAGGTGTACCTAATAAAGTGGCGAGCCGGTGAGTGCATATTAGTAGGACATACTTGAATAATCAAAATTGAATCAGATATACAAATAGATATAAGGTATAGAAGAAAGAAAGATAGTAAGAAACATTTTTTTCTTTATTATAAGACTCTGGATATCTTTCTTCTGTGGAAGACAAAATTTATAGTAGAATATAGAATAAGAAGTCAAACGTCTAAATCTACAGCATGTCTTCTGAATATCATGAAAAAGCACTGCTTTAATGCATTTAAGGTGCTTTTTGTCCTTCCATATCTTCAATTACTTTCATTTCATGTACAAGAGCACCTCTGATCTTCATTTCGTTTAAAATAAGTTGAAGACAGAAATGACATAACATTCATTTTTGAGTGAACTACCCCTTTAAGACAGCTTTGAAGACACACACTACCTTGTAATAGAACTTTTGACTCAAAACCTTACAGTTCCTGACATATAAGCCCTATGTGACAACGTCCTGTCAGACTGCTAGCTAGTCTCGCCTATATAGCTTAAAACTGTCCATCACTTTGACAGACTGAAGTCACTGGGACTCCCTGTGAAGCAGAGAGACTGTGTGACTGTATATGCTTCTGTACATTGAACCATAACACTATATTATCTTGTCTAAGCCTAAAATGACTGGATTTTTTTTTCAGTATTAACACATTGTGGCTAATGTTCTCTGTGTACAGACCACCTCCTATTATCAGTGTTCAGTTCATTTACAGCAGATGCACACGTTGCCTTCTCATCCTGACAAGCAGCCAGACAGTTTTCTGTCTTCTGTGGGAATTCAATAATTAAACCATCTGTTTTATTGAAGGCTTCAGGTGTGCTGATGTTGATCAATCATAACACTACAGTTTGCTGAAAAGACTGGGTTGGACAAGCATGACTTTTCATGCTGGACCAAACTAATGTTTCCTGGTGATCAGCTAGCATGAACAGATGATGAAGCTGGTTAAGGTACTTAAAAAGTCTGATGGGAACATTGTAGAAGGCGGTTTACTCAAAATTAAAATGTGCCCTGTAATAAAATAGCAAAAACTCTGGAATCTGAAGGTGAGGAAAATACTTAGGTGTGACGGGTTACAAGGTTTTGTTCATTATTTTTGATAAATTTGGATTAAATCCCAAACAGATGAGTAAATATTTAGGTCACCAGTTAACTTTAACAAAAGAACCATTCATTGCTCTCCTAGGGTATTTAAAGAGAAGGACAAAATGTCTCGGGTAGCAAGTTGGTATCCAGACTGGCCCGTAGTGCAGAGCTCTCAAGCTCAACACTATGTATAATTTGGACTTCCAGCTATTCATTTCTGAATTGTCTTTTATTATTTGATCCTGTAATTGGCGTGTTACACTTTCATCTGGAAAATAAAGTGTTAAGTTTGTGGTGGATGGTGCTACCTTGATCTGTGTACATAATATGAAAACGAATTGCACGAGACTGCTTGGAGCCGTCAGCACTTTGGCTCGAGGACTCTTCGATTTCTGGTTATCACTGATTTAGCAAGTTGTATGGAAAAGTGAACTACACATTTAGTATGAGTGAGCAGGAGGCAACCAGACTAATTGGGTATTAGTTAACCCTTTATCCACTTACTAAATTCAAAATGTTGAGATCCTGTCCGTGAGAAACACTTAACCACCGGGGTGTGAAAACTCTGCCGCATTGGGTCCCTAATGAACATATAACTAAAGAGTATGGGAGCAGATATATTTCAAAAATTCTAAATTGATTCATGATCGACAAATGTGACCCATTCCTAGTGTTTAATTACAAAAAAGTAACAGTGATTTTTTTACAGTTACTGAGAAAAAAATGTGTAACTAAATTACAGTTACTTATGAAAATGTTAAAGATTACAAGTGGGGTTATTCTTTAAAAATCTGGGATATGTTAAATAATATTAATGTGTTGCTTTGCCTGTTTTTGATATGCATGATGCCTGTCCATTCCTAATTAGAAATACAGTCTAAATTTGATGGACACTTAAAATTGGAGTCAGATTGAATTTGGAGCTGAAAACAAATGTAAATAAATTCTAATAAAAAACAAAATTCATTTCAGAAGCGCTAAAAGGCTTACATGCATTTATCTTTTGACCATTCATCGAATTCTGTCATTGGGCTGATAGACTAGAATTTTACAACACAATTTAATTTATATTACCAAACATCAATTTTGTAAGTAAGTAAACAAACAAACAAATAATTTAATTAATAAAAATAAATAAATAAATAAAAATATTGAATTTAAAACAGTATTTATAATGATTTAACCTTCAATACTTCAGAAATAATTGGGTTGTTAATTGGGTGCTCTTTGTTAATGTTGAAAATTGTCTTTACAGTTTAATATTATTTTAAGGCAAGGCAAGTTTATTTATATTGCACATTACACACATAGTGAGAATTCAAAGTGCTTTACATAAACAAGAATAAAAGAGACAAGTATATAAGAAATAAAAAAAGACAAATAGCATAAAAACAGATTAAAATGTGTTAAAACAGGTTATAAAAGAATGAAAAAGAAGAGAAAAACATAATAGTGCAATCTGTCGGACACTGCATTCAGTGAAGGCACAGCTAAACAGATGGTTTTAAGTCTGTATTTAAACGTGCCTAAAGTTGGAGCACATCTGATCATTTCAAGAAGCTGATTCCAGCAGCGAGGGGCATAGTAGCTGAAGGCTGATTCACCCTGCTTTGACTGAACTCCTGGAATTTCTAGTTTATATGCTCCTGAAGATTTGAGTGACCTGTTAGGTTTTTATGCAGTAAGCACATCTGTAATGTATTGAGGTCATAGGTCATTTAATGATTTATAGGCAAGTATTAATACCTTAAAATCTATTCTGAATGTAACTGGGAGCCAGTGTAAAAACCTGAGGACAGGTGTGATGTGCTCTGATTTTCTGGTTCTGGTCAGAATCCTGGCAGCAGTATTCTAGATGAGCTGCAACTGTCTGACTGTCTTTTTGGGAAGGCCAGTGAGGAGTCTGTTACAGTAATCCACCCTGCTGCTGATAAAAGCATTAATTTTAGCAGAAATTATGATTTGGTACATTTTGATTGATTGATTGATTGATTGATTGATTGATTGATTGATTGATTGATTGATTGATTGATTGATTGATTGATTGATTGATTGATTGATTGATTGATTGATTGATTGATTGATGGGTCTTATGTTTCATAGGTGAATTTGTGGTAATAGAAAAAAATACAATGTGTAAAAATGAATTGTATTAAGTAAATATCATCTCCCATGGATATACTTAGTAATTTGCATTACTAGGAACTTAATTTGGACACATGTAAAGTTTCTCATTGTTAATGTAAAGTAGTAATGTTATCATTATTTCTCATTAGTTTATTCTTTCTTTGAACCCGTTATTTTATATTTTCAAATAGTTGTATATTGATTGGATTTTAACAAAACCATAAATCATAATGGGTGTATTGTAGGAATGCTCATATGCATTTGTTTATAAGGCAAAACATGTCTTTTTCACCAAGAAGGTCCATACTGACTCCAAAGGCAGATACTAATAAGATCAGGGACTGGTGACGGTTTTACGATGTGGTCACATGTTGATTGGTCAGTTTGCATGTTTCAGAATTTGGGATTTGGTCACAAGGTCAAGAAAGATACAAAATAGATGTTAAACTTTGCTCTGGAGTCTATCTTCCCTGACTCTACTGCTATCAGGCTCTCTTCGGGGCCCACTCTCTTTGTCTCTCCCTCCCCCTGTCTCTCCCTCTCTCTCAGGTAACTTTATTTTACATTTAAGCTGGGTACAATTATTATCATATGTTTTTTTATCATTACATTTTTAATCATTTTAAACAGTTATTTGTAACTAATTTGGTTGTAACCATAGATAATTATTGTCATTTAATAATTTAATTTTCAAGTATTTGTGAATTACTTTTGATTTAACATCAACACTTAATTGCTCCATATTGCAATACAATCACATAACAGCAATGCTCTCCCACATTTTTAGCAATTATAACTGTCCTTATTTCCGTTTGTGGTATAAGATTGCAGAAGGATTGTTTGACTAGGAATGTACAGTTTTTCACCATCGTACTGATAACATTTTAGTTATTCGGCAAAACTACAGTTTGAACAGCTGTAGTTAAAAACCCATTCCTTACAGTATCTCTTATTTTTATTTATTTATTTTTTTAAGTTCCCAGGTTCTGCAGGTTGCAATGTCCCGAATTTTGCTTGCCAATCTTAAGCCAATTATAATGGTTTATTTTGGTTGCATTTGGAATTTCCCCCAACCAATCACAGAGCCCGGGGGAGCAGAGTGAGTGCTCTGACTTCATAAAGGACTTCTTAAACAAAGTATGCCAAACATTTTACTCCCTATATTATTGCTGTAGTATGCCCTGTGCACTTGTGTGTTCTTAGCAGTTCCCCTGAAGATTAGCATTGAATAGTCCTTTCATAAATTGTGGTAGAATAAGACACAGGACCTTCTGGCCAACAGACAAGCAGCCTGGGCCACAAATTGCTGACACTGTTCCATAACACTGGCATTTAATCTGCCAGCATGACGCCAAGCACCAGATCCATCCCTCCGACACAAGATGTCCATTAGCTTCCTGTGCCCTTAAGGTAAAATGACAGCGGTCGAGAAAAGCTAATGCAAGGTGCCAAAGTCAAGGTAATTTATGTGTGTTACTCACTTATCCTTTAAGCTTGAGAGCTTTCAGCCCAATAACATTTCCCCAAACTAAAATCACAAGCCAGGGAAGATGCAGTAGAGAGTTTAGGTAACATACTGTATTCACTGGACTGGTTATAAACAAACATTGTGAGACACCACTCACAAAAAGTCTTTTGAAACTACTTGATACTGGAGAAATGAAAGAACATGCATTTGTTGATTAAATATTACATCACAAATTATATTTGACCATCTTCTTGCAGTCAGACTTCTTGGAGACATTAGCTATGATCATCCTATAAATATATACACAAGTAGTTTATTTCAAAATTAAAACAATTGAATGTTTACTAAATGTCATTCTGAGTCTTTTGTTTGCTAGATGTTTATTTATTTATTTTTTTTGCATACAGTGAATGCATAAATGCAAATATAGGTGTGTCACAAAGAACTAAAAAAGGCTCGTCATGTAACAATTAATAGAAGACTGACAGAATAAATGGCATTTGATGTTTTTCACAGTAAACATGATTTAAATGTAACTCTGACTTAATCCAGAAAATCTCCCTTCTTCCTTGTTCATTCACTGTAAAAAAAATTTTTTTAAAGAATTGTTAAAACTGACAATGAAATATTAATTAATAAAAATTACTTTCCAATATTTAGCCCAAAAATCCACTGTATTAATTTTAGCTGATGGTCTGAAGTTAAAATTAAAAAGATAAATCAGCAAACCTTTGGCCAGCAAACCTTAAAGCAAAATAACACAAGTACACATGCACATGAGATACATTGGTTGGCGCATATACCTGGCGCATATTCAGATTCCAGCACAGGAACGGCCAAGATCCAACGAAACGTCATATTCCGACGGATTTTTTCCTTCATCAAAGTTATGGTGAGTACTGAATCCTGTACGAGTCATGTTTAAGCAAGTGCAAGTCCCATTATCATTGACATAAAAACCAGCAGCAAGGGCATTACATTAGCCTACCACCTCCGAAGTAATATTGGACACAATGTTAATTATATGGCAGAAAAAATTCAGAAAAACTGAATTCACACCTGTAATAGTGATGACTAACCTATGGTTTTAACCATACTAATCGCTCTGGGTACTTTAAGTTGCTATTTATGTTTTATTAAATTATTACTTTGTCAGAAGAAACATGTATCTGCTATAACATGTTTTTCTTTGTTGTTGTTTTGTTTTCTTTCAGTGTAACCATAACATGAAGCCACCTTTGCTGGGCGAGGTCCAAATAAACCGCAATGAATTTTACAGTAAGTCCCTTTTTAACAATTCTCAGTTAGACGAACCTTTTTCTCATACAGTGTTGCTGAGTCTTTTTATCTGTTAAGTGACATTACAACATGTTTCCTTTGTCTTGATTTGCCGTGTTTTGATCCTCGCCTTGTTTATCTGTGTATTCCTGTCTGCTGCCTGCTTTCTGACCATCTGCCTGTATATTTTACTACAACTTTAGATTGCCCGTATACATTTGTTTGCCCCTGTGTTGACCATTGCTTACCTGACCTCGCTAATAAACCTGCATTTGGATCTGCACTCCTGTTATCAGTTTCACATCCCCAGTTACAGCTGCTATGAGCCATGACTTGGTGTAATGCTGACTGTTAAGTCTTATAGACTCTAGTCTTATACGTATACTATAAAACAATATAGTATATAAAACACACGTCTGCCTTATATATTTTCAGCTTGAAAATATTAAACATTGATTTTTAGTGGTTCTTAAAAGAACAGTTCACCCAAACAATTAAATGTACTCACTATTTCCTTAGCCTTATGTAGTTTCAAACCTTTGTGATTTTTTTTTTTTTTTTTTACACAAAAGAAGAGATTTTGAAGAAGGCTGAAAACATGTAACTGATAGATCTCAAAAAGTGTACACAGCGGCCTTGCAAAAACTGTTCGGGCAGAGGAGATGGTGCTCGGCAACTTATAGTTGGAGGCTTTTGGATTATTGTATCTACTCAACGTTCCTGTTTTAGAGGGTTTAATATTAATTGTAAAATTTGACATATTTTTGCACATTTCTGTCAAGCACCCATCCATCTCACTTTTGGCACATTTCATCATGCTCTCTCTCTCTCTCTCTCTCTCTCTCTCTCTCTCTCTCTCTCTCTCTATCTATCTATCTATCTATCTATCTATTTATCTATCTATCTATCAATCATCTCCTGATTTCACAGGAATGCATTGACATTCATTTGAGATGCTGAAAAACTCCAGGAATTCTGCCATTACTCTTTTGTAATTACTGAAAGCGGGCATTGTGACAAGCTAGCATGGCTGCCTTAGAGGCACTATTATAGATGTGGTCACTAATTAAACATAAAAACGTTGACAATGTGCTGCCGTTAGACCCATTAGTGGGTACCAGAGGGCCTCTTTCTCTCGAAAACTGATTAATTAAAACCCAAAACTCCAGATAATTGGCATCAGAGTTGATGCAGTTAACACCTTTGTCTAACGGCTGCTAAGGCAATTCATCCAACCAAGTTCATTTAAAACACATCATATATTTTGTCGTGACCAGAAAGCATCACGGCTGCACACATAATTGTAAACCGGCGAAACAAAATCCTGTTTGCTGTTGACTTGTGTATAGAGTATGCTGCGGTTTAATATTTTATTTCCAGTAGATGCGCTTGTGAAATATCTTTTACAGGGAGTGCTGAGAGTTTGAAGTGAGGACCTAATTGATTCTGTAGCTTTGAGAGGAAACATTTTTTGGTAGAATGGTTTCTCAAGTGAACGTATGCCTTCAATCGGTGCAGGTAGGCCTCTCCAAACTCTAACTGTGGCAAAGTGGCGAATCCCGCAAGGATGAAACAAATTCACTGCAGTCCTTATACAGCCACTGAGCAATTCCATTACAGGCTTATCAGAGAGGTGCTGCACTCGAATCCCCAAATCTCTGGTGAGGAAAATAGAGAGGAAAGTTGCAGCTGTTATGTTTACAACAGACTTTATTTGATCAGCTGTTTAAGTGTCAAACGATAAATAAAAGAAATTGCACTTCTGGTGCATCTTCCCTGCAGGCACAGGACGTCAACATGACATCATATTGACCTTGTAGCCCAATGTCATGGGGACGTTGAATATTGTTTGTCAATGTCCAACGTCCAACCTAAAATCAACCTAAAGTCAACCAAATATCAATGTCTAACAATGTTAAACCTTGACGTTGTGTGGATGTTACCACTATGATCATTGGATTTTGGTCACTTACCAACACAACCTAAAATCAACCAAATATCAACGTAATTTGACCTCATTATTAATTTTGGTCACCTGATGTCATGATCTAAATCTAACCTAATATTAACGTCTTATAATGTTGTGTGCCTGCTGGGTTTGGTGTTGTCCACACTAACACAAGTTTGTTTTTGACACACGCTGTTCGTGCTCATGAAAACACAGTATCAGCTGAAAACAAAAATTCCTGAAAATTCCCAAAAGAGGGCAATTCCCATATGCTCAATGCAGTGATGTCACTGTGAGGGGTAGAGTTAGGGATGGGGTTAGGTGTGCACATTAAAAGCATTGCATGCAGCTCAGCTTGAAACTGGACCCGGTCTGCATCCAGACCCCTCTCAAAATTCCGACTAGGTTGAATGTTTTCAGAAACACCGGTTAGAGTGTGGTCATGTGGCCATTAAAACCTAGTTCATGATGCAATGGCTTCATTCATGCTGGGTTCACGCTGACGTGACAAAGGTAAAATCTACATCATTCAGACCTCGCAACAGTAATTTTGTGTATTTGCATTGATTTTCTTTTTTATTAATAACTTTGCAGCTGGTGTGAACCCAGTATAAACGACTTTTATCACTTCCTGTTGGTTTGGTATGCACTTAACAGTGCATCACAGTGAATGGTTGCATTTTTTTAATATAAATAAAGTTAAATTAAGTTAAATATTTTTTTAAATTATATAAATATAATATTAAAAAATACCCTTGCATATGTGAACATGGCCTTATACAGAGACAATGAAAAACTGAATCTAATTTAGCCTTCCACATACTTTTTAAGTGATAGATTTTCAGAAATTAGAGCCATCATTTGTGAGCATTCTCAGCTTTATCAATGTGTGTTGCTTTAGACAGCCTTGGAATTGCAAAGGCTATATTTACTCTTTGCTGGCAGACTGTCCTTGAAGGACTATAGTGGTCGTGCTCAGAATTAAAAGGTTTCCTTTGAGAGAATGAAGAAGACATGGTGAAAAAGTAGATTTATTTATGTATTTGTATTTCCCTTATTCTTTAGGTACAGACAACACTAGGCCAGTTAACAGAAGAAACCTGGACAACATGTACTACATATTCAGTGTTGCCTGAACAATCCCAAGGATGCTTAATCCCCCTTTTTTTCTTCACCCATGAGTGTTTTTTAAGCACCATTTATTAAATATTTAGAAACCACCATTCCAAATGTAACCAATAATTCCACTCTTATTATGATTCTAAATGAATTTAAGCAGCAAATCCACCCTTGGGCGCTTTGAGCTCATTGCAGGCTTGGGTCGGGAGGTCAAAGAAACACACTCAGAAATCTAATTTCAGTTTGTGTCTTCTAGCACACTACACATAAAGTAGCAGTGGGGAGTCAATTCACAACAGTGAAGAACAGAGAAAACAAAGATGAAGTATGTGGCTATGAATTCATTTATTATATGTAATAGTGTATTGGTAGAAAATTATGTTCGCATACATTAGAGATAAAAGTAACATATTAGTATATAGTAACATGTTAATATATATATATATATATATATATATATATATATATATATATATATATATATATATATATATATATATATATATATATATATATATATATATATATATATGTATGTATGTATATGTATTTATTTATTTATATTACTTCTTTTAAAATGGGTGTTTCCCAGTACTGGTTTGCAGCTGGAAGGGCATCTATTGTGTAAAACATATGCTGGATAACTTGGCGGTTCATTCCACGGCGGGGACCCCTTATCCCTGTGTGTGTGCCTATATCAGTATATTTATGTGAATTTACCATTATATCATATTTGTGTGCTTGCAGTGGAAAACTCCTGAGGTAAACTAGTTACAGCATATATATGAACTGTAAGCAGTGATGGAGAGAGAAGTGCTAGCTGCTGGCATTTTAGTGCTGTTCTTTCTCATATATATATATCTCCAGTGACTTCTGGGACTGCAAACATACAACTCATCATCAGTATCAAGAATGTATCCGGGTACTTTCACATAGTCTCGGTACATGGGCTCTTGAGCATTGGAATTGAACTTTGGCAGTTGTTGATGATGACGTTGCATGAGAGGATGCAAGATCGCTTAAGAACAGATTTTGAAAAACAGCCATCCTCTTCCTCCTCAGCGTCTGCTCATTATCTCTTTGACGAGTACACCACACCATCAGTGTGATCAGTCTAGGCTGTTCTCTGGAGCATTTGATTACACTTGTGTGATTAGAATGTTCAGTGCGCTGCGTGTTCAGCTGCTAAATTCAGATCTGCTTCCCTGCGATGGCTGTCGCTTGTTTTGTTTAATCCTTGCAGACAGGTTTTAAATTCTTAAATATTTGCACTTTGACCTCTGCCTTAAACACCCTGAACTGTATTTTAACGATCTAAGTGCAAAGTCTAATGCGCATGGCGCAAAATCATTAAGAACATGTCAGAATGCACTTTTGCTATTTTAAGGACTGAAAAAGACTTTGCGCCCTGGCACATGGTCTAATGGGGTAGTGCTTATTCTTTTAACAAGTTATGATTGTGTTTTGAGCATAACGTGCATTAAACCAATCAGAGTCTCATCTCCTATTCATTTTAAGAGTCAGTTGCGTCACACCATGGCACATTTGCTATTTACTGTACATGGCGGACTTTGTAAGTGGAAAAACTGAACGCCTCACTAGCAAGAAAACAGACCATGTGCAGTGTGAAGATAAAGATAATAAGCCTCCTCCATTCTGCCTCTTTTCTTACTCTTTACTTTACTCCTTTACTTTTGTGGATAAAGAAACAGTGTTGCACCTACTCCGCTGAAGACATCAATTAGCCTATATATTTAATTCTGTTTAATAAGCAAGGATTTGTTTCAAAACTATTTTTTAATTCAGTTCTAATTTCCAGCTAACTAATAAATGAACAATAATAACAAAGTGTTGTCAAAAAACTGAGTTATATCCAAACACACTTCCTATTCTTATGCCCCATATGGTGATGCATATGTCTTCAAAACTTGACAGGTGGACACATCTAAACTTGTTTTTATTAAAACAAATATAAACATGCATATAAAACATTTCAATCATTCAAACATTCATTTTACGTTTCATAAATTCACACTAGTACTAGAAAAACAAACCATTCGTAGTTTGTAAATGGTTTCATTGCAAACATACCATGACAACTTGTTTTATTCGCATCCACATGCACATTGTGAACATAATAATAGTTATTTGGGATTTTTAATTATCACAGAGATTCAGGATCTTGGTTTAACAACTCATCCAAAGGAATAAATTGAGCACTTAGCATCAAAGTATAAAGGTAGCACTATAAAATGAGTTTAAAAGTAATACATGCATTTGTCCTATACTTAAACAAGATATACAGTAGTCTACTTATGAAATCTCCCATAATTTTCTCATAATTTTAATACATTCATAAAACTTGATCAATTTGACTATAAGATAATGCTTTTAGGAGCCATTTGAAATAATTAATAATTTCAGTTAATTTGATTGTGTGTGGCACTGCTTTTAATTTATCTAATATCTAATTTTTGACTAGAATAAAAGCAGTTTTGTTTATTATTAATAATAATAATAATAATAATAATAATAAGAGGAAGAATATTAGCTCCCTTAAGCAATACCTTTTATGTTATACCAATACCTACCTATTTTTTTTTTTTTTCCGATTGTCTACATAACTGTCTAATTACCCTATATATATTATCTAGTATCCATAGTTTGGACTGTTGAGGAAAGCACCCAGAGGAAACCGATGCGGACACAGGGAGAACATGCAAACTCCATACAGAAATGCCAATTGGCCCAGCCGGGTCTCGAACCAGCGACCTATTCCAAGCTCAAATAACTGAAGAAATAAAACATGTCATCCAATTTCAAGTTTTCTTTCTTTCTTTCTTTCTTTCTTTCTTTCTTTCTTTCTTTCTTTCTTTCTTTCTTTCTTTCTTTCTTTCTTTCTTTCTTTTGTGGGTGGTGAATATGTGACAAAAGCAGTGGTAAACTCTTCAGTCAACATAACGTAGCTTACATTTTCTCTGTTTTGAGCGCATGTATTAAACACTTATGGAACACTTGACGAAGCAAGCAAGCAAGCAAAAAATAAACAAACAAACATATAAACAAATAAACAAATGAACAAACCAATGAATGAACAAATCAATGAGTCAATCAATGCTCGGAATACATATTTAAATCACTGTACCAAACACAGAAGCATGAGGCAGTGCATAAAGGAAGCCTCTTTGCAATCAAAACTAATGGCCTCCCTGACTGCTACTCATCCTGCAGAATCTCATATTGGCCACACGTGAGACAAATCTTAATCTCCTCTGACATCTATGAAAGGGAAAGAAGGAAGTTGTTTCTGTCGGCTCCAGTGAAACAGGCTGTAGATTCTAACATAGTGGAACAGCAGAGCTAATGATCTGACAGCGGCACACAAGGACTGCTCAGGCCAAACACAATTTTTACTATATAATCAAACGTAGCAAATATTTATAAACAAAATACTAATAATGTGTTTTCTGCTTTAGTACAGAATTAAATTCTTTCTTTTTTTTCGTTCTTTCTTTCTTTCTTTAAAAAAAAAGAATTTTTTGTATTCAGAATGTACATGGGGAAAGATAATTAAACAATAAAAAGGTTATTGATAAAAATGTCCAACATAAGATTATGCATTTTAATGACAATAGATCAATGAATAATTGAATGAATACTTAAATAAACAAATAAACGAATGGATCAGTCAATCAATCAATCAGTCTCATGTCTAAATGCTGTGTGTGACTAAATATGTTTAGGGGGAATCAAACCCATACATTTGTCTTGGTTCACCCCATGCTCTACTCTTTGAAATACAGGAAAAGTTAAGTACCTGATTTATTTTGTGTGTGTGTTTGCACTGAAGGACCTGAGTGTCAGGAACCAACAATTTTGGGGAATGTAATTAAAGGTGCAGTATGTAAGATTTTGACACCCAGTGGCTGAACTAGGTATTGCATTGCTGTATCAAAACAAACGCAAGTGCAGGTTGCCAGGTCAAGGATACACAGTGAGACTATAGAGCCTAAAAGCTGATTTAAACCTTGTTCTAAATAAAAGCAATGACACACTATAGAAGGAATATTTTCATATTAAAACGAGTTTTTGTTCTAACCAATACCTCAAATTGATATATTAGAAATGACCTCTATTTATCACAGGTAAACGACAGGATAAACTGCTCACCTCAGGTACACCTCGTGTGCTTTATTCATTGATTAATGCTAACAATGTGATGTGAGTCTGAATGACATTTTACATGACATTTATTGTCATACTACTAAAAGGAGCTGTAGATAGATTACCTCAGATCTTGAAAATAAAATAAACCATTTGAAATTGAACTTTAGAACTGTGACTCAGTGATTCAGCATATACATTTAATAAAGTTAAAGATGTTTAATATGTATTAATTTGATTATAAACCTTACCATTTCATGAGTGTGTGCACTATTCTGTGCTTCTGAATGTCCATCATGTTTCATCTGGTGCAAAGAGCCAAATTGCTTACCACCTCAAATATTATCATGTAGCGTGTTGTTAGGACACGCGGTTACAATGTAACCTGCTCACCTAAAGTTTACGCTCATAATATTTATTTGTTAATTAATAACCTGAATAACTGAATAACTCTGAATATGTGTCTCATTTTGGAGGCTGATACTGTCCACCGGAGGTCATATTTCGGTCACGAACGCATGCTTTGAGAGCCTTCCTGACTGAATGAATGAAACATGCGGTTTTCCAACAAGGCAACCCGAGGTGCTAAAATATAATTGGGTAAGCTAGCTTTGGCCAGGTTTAAAAAAAAGGAAAATTATTTCACTCACTTCATGTCATTCCAATCCATTGTGCACTAAAATAAGAACCTTTTGTTTGTCAATGTCTTCATTTTGACAATGTTTTATTCTTATTGTTATGCTTGACTTTGAACTTTGGACCCTTGCTGTCTATGGTCAGAGAGCTCTCAGATTGTATATGCCTCAGGTGTTCTGAATATTCACTGTGTACACTTATTGGGCAAATCCATGCCCTTCAAAAAAAAAAAAAAAAAAAGATGGCATTTTGAAGTGTTACAAGACACGACAAACAAAGAACTAATGTTTAGTAGCAATTACCTGTCACCTTAATCTGAAGCATTGTGTTCTTTTTTTTTTGATCGTCTCTGTGATATGTAGCACTGTAAGTTGCCATGTGTGATACAGTCCTGCTTTTCAGTCCTGTAAATACATGTTCCATCTCAATTTTCACATAAAAACTCAGCTTTGATCCCAGCACCCTCCATCCTCCATTTGTTGATTTTGTTGAATCGTTTGATGTCATTGTCAGCTTGCTTACGTCACTTCAGAGTTTTTTTGTAGTGCTATGAATACAACCAGGAAAATGGCCTGTGAGAAAATGAAGTTAAGAGGGGGAAAAAATTAAGAGGGGGACTGGGCCTGGTGGCTATTTCCTATGACCGAGTTTTAGGTGCATAAGCCCCTAAAATATCTACCTTATTCCTCTCTGTGACTGGAGAGGTGAAAATTGTAAATGCAAAGTATTTTTATGGGCTGCCATATGTCTGCCTGTTCAAGTGAACTGGATTTAAATAAATTGGATTTAGTTGGCCAGTATGATTCAGATCTTCTTTACTGGCCAGATGTAGCAGTAAGACTCAGATTCATGTTGTTGGCCTCAAGTCAGCAGGATGCATCTGTCTGTGGCAAGAGGACTACTGCTTTGGCAGTAACAAGGCGAGAGCAAGTAACATCCTTCATTTGCAAATTAATTAAGGAAGATTTTTACTTACTGCCCTCTCTCTCAGTGTCTGTCATGGATAGACATAGTTAATGGCAAGTGTGGTGCACAAATACAAAAGTAAGTATGCACGTAAGTAAGTAGTGTAAAAATGTTACACGCCTTTTATCAAATTCATTTAACTTTGGAAGATCAAGTTATTGTGTGTGGAGTGGAATTCCTCCACTTATTCAATATTTCCATATGTCTGAAATATTCTGAAGCAATGATATAGTTTTTTTACTGTCATTATAAGTAGCATGATATTCCCAACTCAAAAAAAAAAAAAAACAAGTAAGAAAACATTGTAAATAACTGGAAATCTGGCGAACAGAATATTAAAACCTTTGGGAACAACTGTGGTCGAAACCAAAGTTCACAAGACTGTGTTCTCTGGAATCCTCTCAAGTGGTGGACTTCTACATTACGATTGCGTGCTGTGGAATCGCATCATAGCTTATTACCATAAAGTTGACTTGATTTCAACTCTCCTCAACACTCACACTGGCGAAGATGCACCGTGCCGCTTCTCACAGCTTATCGATGCCAGCTCTCATTGAAAATCAATGACTTCTGGCTACTTTGATGCTCTCGCTGCCTTCGATGTAAATGCACAGTTAGGGTGAGAGGGAGCAAATGTATCTCTAGCACTTTTGTAACCATATTGCTGATTTCTTTTAGCTTTACCATGTGCAAACCTCCCTCTGACTTTGCAGAATTCCAAGTCATGCATAAATTGAAGTTAACGATTCATTCTTAAAAGAAAAGAATGAATGAAAGCCAGAAGTAGCAGCACATTGCACAATCCAATGTGATTAGACCCATAGTCTTGACACACTAGCAATTTTCATCACCTTTAGTTAGGATCTAGGTCGCAAGCAGATTGGAGTCGTTGCTGTATTAGTTTACAGCAGCAATGCATAAAGCAATCCATCACTTTTGTCACTAGACGGATTAGTGAGTGTGCTAAGGTCTTCTGCTGGATAAGTTTCCTTCCCAAGAGGTCAAAATTTACTGTAATCATCTGGACCAGATAAGTGCTGAGTTCAGACTAATGACTGTCCACCAAAATGTTCTCACTCCTTAAATGTAAAACTGTGCTAATTCCCCAAATAGTGACTAGAGTTGCCACCATCAATGTGGGAATTGCCATTCCCAACATTTAAAAGACATTTTGGGAGTGAAGAAACCAAGTAATGAAGTGTTTCAGGCGTAATTTTGTCCCATTTATCCTGGAAACAAATCTTAAGGTGGGCAACAGTACGAGGTCTTCACTGAAGTGCAAAATGCGCCACACATTCTCTATTAGAGATTTTTTCAACACATTTCTAAACATAATAGTTTTATTTACTCATTTCTAATTACTAATCTATTTAATCTTTGCCGTGATAACAGTAAATAATATTTTACTAGATATTTTTCAAGACACTTCAATACAGCTTAAAGTGGCATTTAAAGGCTTAACTAGGTTAATTAGGTAGGCGGGTTAGGGTACTTAGGCAAGTCATTGTATAACGATGGTTTGTTCTCTAGACTATTGAAAAAAAATTAGCATAAAGGGGCTAATAATTTTTACCTTAAAATAGTGTTTAAAAATTTTAAACTGCTTTCATTCTAGCCTTTTATTCTAGACTTTCTACAGAACAAAAAATATTATCAGACATACTGTGAAAATGTCCTTGCTCTATATATTAAAATATTAAATATTAAAATATTTAAACTAAATATTAAAAAAATAAATAAAAAAAAAAAAAGGGGGGGGGGGGTAATAATTCTGACTTCAAAAGTTCCTGAAGTCTTTCATTCATTCATTCATTCATTCATTCAGCACGTGTCACCCAGCGTAGGAGTCAAATGGACCTTCCTTTGCTCTCTCATGTCACCACCCAGTGGTTGGGTTACTGAGTTAGGTTACATGCTTATTCATTCTCTGTCAGACAAAGCACTTCAAAGCGCAGATCAATTGATGCATACCACTGATAAATAGTATATAGGCCTACTATTAATTATATATATATATATATATATATATATATATATATATATATATATATATATATATATATATATATATATATATATATATAAATATTGAGATATTGAGCCATAAGTTTTTGCGTTCCATAGCAGACAATATGTGTGTAACATTTCTTTTCAAAAAGTCTTAAAATGTAAACAGTTGTAATTTAATAAGAATATGTCAATAATTAAATTTTGACAAAAATGTCAGATAGAATCTTATAATTCTAAGGTGAAAAAAAAAAAAAAAAAAAAAAAAAAAAAAAAAATATATATATATATATATATATATATATATATATATATATATATATATATATATATATTACACCTAACATTATGTTATGAAGACATGAAAAGGCATGATTTGTTTTTCATAGGTAAACATAGGTAAACATTTATGTAATGTCCAACAAAAAATATGCCTTGAAAGCCAAATGTTTCATGATTTACTATACAAACATAAGATTAAGTTTTATTGGTTGCAACCTAATAGATTCAACATTATAGAATGCATGTTGTTGTTGTTTTTTAGTTTGTTTGTTTTTTTCAGCAGTGTGAGTAACACTCTATATTCACTTAAGTAAACAAAACATCCTTGCGGCCAAGATGATTCATTTTTATTGTTGACTACTACACAGAAAGCAATATGTTCATAAAATGTTATTTTATCTAAAACCACCCAAGAGGAATCTGATAATCAGTCTTTGTATATGCAAAATTTAATGTTTACAATAAAAAAAAAAACATTTGACTAATTGAAGAGAAGCAGCATTTAGCATGCATTACTTCAAGAAAAGGTCAATAGAATACGTCACCATTTCCAATTATTTCAGTGATAGTTGTTAGACTGGCACTATCAATGCCATGTTTGCTCATAGTCCGGAAATGTAAACTAATACATTTGGATATCTACATTACACAACCAGCTCCTGCTAGTAAACTTGCTTGTTAACAAGGATCCTGTGAAAGTCACAACAAACATTGAGTTCAAAGATTTATAATTGTGTTTTTGTTCAGGCAATATACCATTTTTCTTTATTAGTTGTAATTAGTATTATATATATATATACAGTATATATATAAATTAACCAATATATGTTATATATTATATAACATTAACCAATATTGGGAGCAATGTAGAAAATTTGAAAATATTTTTTATTGGTGAAATATTTTACTTAATTTACCCAATGCACTGAACATTATCTACATTATTTTAAAAACAGCCAATAACACCTGTGCTTATAGTCTCATTGTTAGTGCACCAACATATAGCACCAATGCGCTTCAGGTGTCCTGAATTCGAATCCTGCCCTTTACTGATCTGACCCCCTCTCTGTCAATTTAATTTCCTGTCTAGATTGGAAAAACACCAAAGTAACGCAACAGAAGTCAATTTTTAAAACTTTAGATATTCTGGGATAGTTAGTTACACAAAATTCAGCTATAAAAATGAGCAACATATTATGAGTATCTGCGTCAGTGTTGGATATAATTAGGGTTATTGGGCATCTGAGCCCCAGAGCAATTAACGAAGTTATATGCTCTGATGAGTCATCTTTCTGTCCATTACCTGTGTCCAAATGGGTTTACTTTTATTTTACAGAAAACTAAGCTTCAATCCACATACCAATTGTAAAACATGTGGGGCATCTGTAATGGAGTGGGCAGCTCTCCTGTAGGAGTCATCAGGTGTGATGTTTGCTCTAATGGCCTAGGAATATTAGATTTTTTCAGAAACAAACAGAAAATACTTCAATATTTCTGGAAATAAAATCCCTCCATACACAGAGCTAAATCTAAAAGTTGTTCCATGAACAGCAGGATGAAGGCTTCCGTGGCAATAACATTACAGTTGCTCCTTTATTGGTATTTTTTCTTCCAAAATCTGACAAGTTCCATCTTAAAGTAGAACACTTTCTTACTTTTAGTCTTGGAACACATCTATATGCTAATGCAAAACAAAAACATAAAATTGGAGAAAAAAATAAAATTGTACAGAGATTATTTTCTGGGATAAAAGACGGAAAACTAAAACTGGTAGTTATTTAAAACAAAAGCACTAGTCAATCACTATTCCTCATGGAAACTGGCAAAAATATAATAACATAAACAATAAAAAAGAAAACAAGTGTAATACTAGCACAGTATTCCTTCACAATTTTCAAAAATGATCAAAAGGTCCAAATCCTCTTTAAATGCCTTCTATATTGCATATTATTAGTTTTTACATTTTTTTGTCCCTGTACTTTATATACACATATTATGTGTATGATTTTAAATGGCCGTCTTGCATAATTATCACCGCTGTATTTACAATAATTGTCAAAAACAAGTGTTTAGTGATCACTCATCTGCTGTGATATTAAAGACGCATTTGCAATCAACACTGTTTACCAACTAAAGGCTGTTACTGCCTCTAAAAAAAGAAGGGAAAAGGGGGGAAAATGCTTTCTTGCTGATAATGGCGCAGGAAAAGGTCACTGCAAATTACAAACGGAGAAATTTATATCTATTCAACAAATAACTATCTTTTTTATTTGCCAATTCAGTGAAGCACCACACTGATGATTCTGTTCGTTACCATATGGACCACAAACAATGAACAAACTAATACTCAAATAGGCCATCAAAATAAAGTGTTACCTTTGTTTCTTCTACTATGGAAATCTGAAATCTTCAAAAATACCTTATTTTGTTTACAGTAGAAATTCATAAAGATTGGGAAACATTGAGTGTAAGTAAATAGTAAGTAAATTTGCCCTGCACTGGTCCTACTTTATTATAAAGCTCTGGATTGTGATCTGCATTTCATCTAATTTGTGGTCAAGTAGGCCACCTCCATGTGGCATGGCCAGCCTGCTATATGGCACTCTGACTCCAGTACCAACCTATGAAGCAACCAACTTTAGACAATCCAGACTTATGCAAAGGCATTACCGACCTTGATATCCTTGCTCGGGCTGTAACAAGTCTGGAGGCGGCAAACAGACCTGATTAATACTGCTTTCTCAAGTCTCCCTTAATAAATTCCCTCCATCATCATGAAAGGCTAGCCAAAGTATATCCAGCCATTTGCAAATCTCATTCATTTTATCTGTTCACAGCGAGGAGAAGCAAACAGCAAGCCAACTGGCCTCTTTTTTTTTCTATCCGGGGCAACAGTTGTACTTATGGCACCCCTCCACTAATACAACGCTAATGCCATTAGCCAGCCGGAAAAGGAGAACAAATGTGTGTTCTGCAGCAGGGGGAAGCAAAATTGATGAAAATGAACAGCCCTGCTTCCCAACAGAATGCTAAGAAGTTTGATATTAGCTGTTTTCAGGCTTGGCGTGTTTCATTACGCTGGCATAAGAAACACGCTTGAAAGTTAGAATCTGTTTTTTTAATCGCTCTGTTTCTGTTTTTCAAGGCTGAGAGATTCTCATCTAACTTGTCATTACTGTTGTGTGTTTTGCTTTTGTTTTTTTTTTCATCTAACAACCCATTGGAGGAGCTTTTTATGGCTCATTTTTTGCTGCATCCTATAGCGCAAAGATCACCAATTAGCACATACACTGTACAAAGCCAGATACAAGTTTAGTTTCATGTCATATCAGCCTCAGATGTCACAGGGAGACAATTTTTTGTCTTTCTGACATCAGACCCCTTTATGGAAAAAAAATTGACATGTTTGCAACTAAATGCTGCCTTTTCAAAAAGTACAGTATGTGAAGTTCATGTCATTGGGCTGGGGTCAGCAACCATGTTCCTGGAGATCTACCTTCCTGCAGATTTCAGTTGCAACCCTGATCAAACATCTGTCTGAAATTATCAAGTGCTGTTTCAGGTCCTAATAAATTGGTTCAGTTGTGTTTGATCATGGTTGAAGCTGAACTCTGTGAGCTGAAAAAGTATCCATAAGTTTTGCTTTGAGAACTGATTATTTGCTTGATGCCTGGTTCAGACTGTACATTATTTTAGTGTTACGCAGTGGTGGATGGACTAAAGAAAAATTATACTCAAGTAAAAGTACCATTACCTGCCAAAAGTGTAAAAGTAGAGTAAAAGTATATTTTCTAAATTCTACCCAATGTATAATGCTAAGTAAAAAGTAGCAATTCATTCATTCATTCATTCATTCATTCATTCATTCATTCATTCATTCACTAATTCACAATGATATCAGAGATTGTTTAATCAAAGTTTAATATTTAGATTTAATTACCTATTTACCTAATACAGTAAGTTTTAAGCTTAAATTAAAAAAAAAAAAAAAAAAAAAAAATATATATATATATATATATATATATATATATATATATATATATATATATATATATATATATATATATATATATATATATATATATATATAATTAATCCATTCCAGATGTTGACTACTGTAGTATTTTTGTACCTCTGTATATCAGTCTTTTATTCTGAAAAGTCCATATTGCACTGTGTGTACTAATCAAGAACTATTCTTAACTACATGAGTCATGAGTGTAGCAAATTAGCTTCAAGGGAATTGGAGATTTATTTGAATGGGGATTCAAAAGAATTGATTCTTCATTTAACGGCACTTTAAAAAAATGCAATCTAACTCTCAAAGAAAGAGCATTTTTTCCTGCCCCGGATGTGACAGCCCAAACACTGCCAGTCTGGGACACTATGTCTTCCAGTTCACAGGATCGGTGCACTTTGCCAGTGGTGCGCGAGGTGTGGGAGCACGGCCTCCCTTCTCTCACACTTCCAGCCCCTCCTCCGGAGCCTGGGTGCGAGGTAAGAGCTCCTCTGCGGCACCCCAGCGCTCCCCGGATCAGCCCCTCCCACTCCATGCTGCCCCACTGCTGGTACGTCAGTGATCATAGTGATGAAGCCATTAGCGAGGGCTCTGCCTGTCTGGTTAGCGAGGGCTCTGCCTGCCTGGTTAGAGCAGGCCAGCCCTTCGTGGTGGTTCATACGCACGATCAAACTCAGCTATGCGTTTCAATTCGCGAAACGGCCTCCCAAGTTCACAGGTGTCTCGCCAGGGTCAGCCCTGTACCTGCCCCTGTCTTGCAAGCAAAGACTGCTGTCCTCTTGGCAAAGGATGCAATCTAGCCAGTCCCTCCAACATAGATGGATAGCGGGTTTTACAGCTTGTATTTTATCGTACCCAAAAAAGAGCGGTGGGCTACAGCCTATCCTAGATCTGCACGTTTTGAACCGCTGTCTTCACAAGCTGGCGTTCAGAATGCTTACGCAGATGCGCATCCTCTGGTGTGTTTGTCCTCGGGATTGGTCTGCAGCAATAAACCTGGACTTGTACTTCATGTCTCCATACTTCTATGCCACCGTCAGTTTCTGCGGTCTGCATTTGAAGGTCGAGCCTGGCAGTACAAGTCCTCCCCTTCGAGCTCTCTCTGTCTCCGCAGGTTTTCACCAAGCTCGTGGAGGGTGCCCTAATGCCCCTTCGGCCCGCAAGCATCCGCATACTCAATTATCTCGACTGGCTGATTTAGCGCTCATGGGATTCATTGATTATGCACAGAGACAGGGTGCTTTGGCACCTCGACCTATTGGGACGTCAGGTCAACCGAGAAAATAGCAAACTCGCCCCCATGCAAAGCATCTCTTTTCTCAGGTTGGAGCTAGACTCCATTACCATAATGGCGCTCCGCCCCCGAGAGTACGCTCAGCTAATGCTGACCTGTCAGAGAGAGTTCGACAAAGAAACTGTGATGCCACTGATATTATTTCATAGGCTACTGGAGCATATGGCATCCGCAGCCGCTGTCTAGCCGCTCGGGTGCTTCATATGAGACCGCTTCAGCATTGGCTTCACGATCGGGTCCCAAGACACGCATGGCACGCGAGCGCGCACTGGGTGACTGTCACTCTGCTGTGTCGCCACTGATCCTCCTAGGCCCCCAGCATCTGACTCAGCAGAGGAGTTAGGTGTTGGCCCGTTACGTTGTTGGCATGCCCGCTGGTCAGCCCATGTTCTGGATATAGGTGCCTGCTATGTGCGATCCCTGCTGGCGATCCCATATGCTCACTTAGCCACGATGTAGTAACGATGTCTTCCCTCTCCGCTAACAATCGTTTTCATATGTGTGCTCCCCCTTCTCAGTGCTAGTCCATATGTCTTCTTGCCACCAGGTCTCCTTGGGCAGCAGGTGGCCTCTGCAGCATCCTCCCTATTGGGACTGCATGCTTGCCCAACGTACAGTCGAATAAAAAATTCCTAGAAATTAACTAGACGCATTATCGCTCCCAAAAAATATATCTAAATCTGTAAAAACTTCTGTTGAAGTGAGATAAATAAGGGCCAGGGAACACGTTGGAAGACCGCGCCTCTGGTGATGCAAGTGCGCTCAACGTCTCATCGGGGGCAAGGTAAGGTTCAATCATTGTGGCCTTTTCCATACATTTCCCATAGTGGAATTTTGCAAATAGAATTGAAGTTCCCCTCCCGAAGGGGAACTGTCCAGTTACTAAAGTAACCCTCATTCCCCGAGGGGGAACGGAAATGCTTTGTTCCTTCACCATAATGATTGCCCCTTAGCTGTTGGGCGTGAAAGTCTCTTCAACTAGAAAACGATGCCTCACCTTGGGAAACCTGCGCTTATATTTCAAATTGATTGTGCATGCTGACGCTGCCAACTCATTGGCATTTCATTGGCCCATTTATATACTCTTTCAGATGATTGGATTCTGACGAAATCCCCATAGTGGAAGTTTCCGTATTAACATGAAATGTAAACAATCATTCAGTACACCGAATTAGCCTTGCAGTGACATCAAACATGAACTATCTATGATCTTGTTTAGCTGTGATAGAGTTAAACATTGATTGCAGAAGTATTAAAACCATAATATTAATACATGAGCAAGAGACTTGTTGCAAAACACCTGATTGCGCATATAGAGAACACAAGTTTACATTAAAAGCATCAGTCTTAAACAAAGAGCTTATGGAGGTTCTCTGTGTGTCCAGTCCTGAGCATTCCATTGTGTTGTAAATACCTTGGAATCGGATTACAACTGACCATCCAGTCTTTTCATGGGAAGAAGAAGTTGAGGTGTCTGATCAGCCACAATTGTAACATGAGTAATTTATGGGTAAATAACAGTTACTTTAATTAATTGTTAGTGCATGTTTGTTAAATAATGTAGTAAACACTTAAATAAAATGTAACTCAATCTATGAAAAATTATATTAATTGAAAGTGCACATATACATAACAAGCGTCACTGCATGGTGCTGAATTATTTCCATGGAACACACAAAGGCACAATAATACAAACCTGTTTTGCATTATTATACATAGATTTGTCTCCAAATCTGCCCACTGTGAATGATAACAGTGGCCTAGGCCCTAAGGTACTGCTCCATTGTCTTTAAGGATGATGTACCAGACTAACATGCATTCAATAAAGTAGACGTTACATTCAAATCTAAAAGAAGAAGAAGTAAAAAAAGAAGAAGAATAGGTTTAGCCTACAGATGAGGTTCCTCTCCTGTTTTACTGCTGCTATTATTTCTTATAGAGGGAGTTACCTTTAGCTTAATCGAAAGTGTTAATTAAAACATTGATTAACAAACATGTCTTTAGGAGTAATCAAGGTAGCCATTAATCACACATACATTAATGTTGTATTTTAAAATAGTTCTTGATTAGTGTCTTAATTTTCCATTACTTCACAATAAAGAACAGTACATGATAATGTATATGCTGTTATTGTGTTGCCAGTGATCTATTGATTTACCTTACCTTTTCAGATTGCCCTACCTCATTCAAAAAGTAGGTAGCACATCTTGATGAAACAATATGCTACCTATTAGATTGTTCTACCAGCATAAATGTTGATGTGAAGTGGTGTAACATTTCCCTAAACTACCCCAAACCCTAACTCCAACCTTAGAACCATTTAAATGCAGTTTTGGTAACATAATCTAAGTAGGATCAATTACCAGAACACCAACTTCTGAAACAATTTTAAATACAGACTGTTAGTAATGACATGGGCAACCACAGTCTAATGGTTAGTGAGTTGGACTTGATTCTGGCACTTGCAAGGGTTGTAGGGGGTGGAGTGAATTATCATCCTCTTCACTTCCACCCTCAGTACCACAGCTGAGGTGAATTCCTGACTAACCACTGTGCTCCATGTGTGTGTGTGTGTGTGTGTGTGTGTGTGTGTGAGAGAGAGAGAGAGAGAGGGAGAGCGAGAGAGAGAGCGGGGTAAAGAGATAGAAAAGTTGTCTTGTTTAAAAAACTCTAGGGACGATGATCCTTATCTGCACTTCTTGACCTGCACATTCTGAACTAGTACATATTGTACACCAGGCTGAACTAAACTAACTTAGCGAATAATTATGTTTAAACTGACTAATTTAATTTGATAAAAATGGGCAGCATTGTGGTACTGTTGCTTCACTGCAAGAACTCACTGGTTCAATTCTGGTTGAATCAAAAGGGCTTTCTATGCGGCGTTTGCATAGATAAATTAAATTGACCATAGTGTTTCAATACAGGAGCATGTAGGTGTTTCCCAGGACTGGGAGTTATACTCTAAGTTTTGAGTTGCAGCAGGAAGGGCATCCAGTAACATTTGTGATAGAAATATTGATGGTTTATTCCACTGTGATGATCTCTGAGTCAAGAAATATTCATATTTTGATTTGATGGATAGTAACCAGGTTGAGTATGTCTTCTAAATGTCAAAAGAATAAACCAAGCAAGCAACAACAACAACAAAGAAAGCGTGAACAGGCAATGCATATAATATTGCATTTAAACTCAAGACTCAAAAGTTTAACACTATATATAAAAGAAAAACAGAACTAAAAGTGTCAAACCCAAACCCTGTGTCAAACCATGACCTAGTATTAAGTAGCCACACTCTCCTTGTTGATCACTTCAAACATTGGTTCAGCATGCTTGATGCAGCTGCTTCAGGAGGCTGATGGGAACATTGTTCCTTGTGGTGAAAATGGAATACCCAGTCATTACCACACAGACAAGGGTTCGCAGTTAAGAGGGATGCCCGCTGCAACATGTCCACACAGACAACCACTGCACATCCTGAAGCTGATTTGAAGGGGGAAAAAGAAAAACACTCCAGATCATGATGGGGCCTTTTCCACTGCACTGTGTAGTAAACATCTCCAGTGGGATCTCCTTGCCATGCCAGTAATGTTGTCTGTCCGTTTTATTATTTTTTTTTTTTTTTGAGAATAAAAGTTTTTTTTTACACCTTTTAGTGCCACATGGTTTTCCCTTTCAAATTCCAATGGGCAAGTTTTTGGCGTAGGTGAAGACGTGAACATGTTCTTATCCCTTCCCCCACAGATGCTGTATTATGGTTACTGAGCTTTAGTCAGCACCTGGCAGAGCTCTAATATGGGTCTTTATCTTTTTTCTACGTCTTGATAAACAGCTCATCTGATCCTTCAGCTCCTTGCAGGTGAAATATTTAGGGGTCAACCATCTTAAATTGTAGCAATTTATTTTGATGGTGCCTTTTGCGATTTTTACAAGTCGTCAATTATAAGGGACTATCTGCGTTTTGAATGATTTTGAGATATTGAGCTTCCAAGTTTTTGCATTCCATAGCAAATAATATGTGTGCAACATTTTTTTTAATAAAAAGTCCTAAAATGTAAACAACTTATACAAAAAAAAAAAAAAACATTCCATAATGTAAATAAGTTGTCATTTAATAAGAATATGTCAATAACTCAATTTTGACAAAGATGTCAGACAGAACCTTATAATTCTAAGGTGACGAAGTTACATTGCAACTACATGCCAACCAAATATTGATAATTAGTAGAATGTTTGCTTAATATCTGCTGACACTGCTCCACAAACAGAAATTCTCCTGACAATAAAAAACCTTTCAAGATAATTCAAACTTACACTAACCTTAACCTAACAGTCTACTAATACTCCAGTGAGAAATAGTTGCCCTTTTAGTAGCAATGCAGCTTATAATCAACAAAATGTTTTAAACTGACCATCAAAACAAAATTATAACTGACTTTTTTTTTACAGTAGGGATATGCTGAAAGAGATCTTTCTTGTGAAAGTATTTATGCCTTTAAATCATAATTTTGTTATGATTATTCTAACTTTTATCTCATGAAGGGCCAAAAACCAAACCAAAACTCATTTATAACAGAATAGAGTTACATTAGCCAAGCTGCACCTGTTTTTTGCCTTGATTTGCTCACCAATGTCTTCTTCATTGTCCTTTATCAATTGAATGACAATGTATAAAAAAAAAAATTAGATTCATTTAAAGCATTTAATTGAAACATTTATTTTATTTAATTGAAACAGTTAGATTTTTGTAACTCAGGAATATAACAAACAAACAAACAAACAAACAAACAAACAAACAAACAAATAAATTTGTTAAATTAGAAATAACGATCTCTGTCAAAGTCATTAACCCCAACTCCATCATTCTCATGTGGGATGTTGGGCAAAATCAAAGGTTACCATGGGTCAACTTTGACCCGTGGGCCTTAGTTTGGACATCTCTTATTTAAACTTTTTAAGTATGTGGTCTTCGACTTTTGATCAGCTGATGAACAGTTTTCCATTAAAATGTAATATAAACTATGGGTCACTTTAAAATAAACTGTACTACAGTACATGCATAAGTACTCTTGATCATTTTAAATTCTGATTCCATTTGATTTACAGGTTAAGCACTATACGTACACACACAAAAATGAAGTAGGGATGGAAATAGAGAAGCAATTGCAAAGCATTATATGATTATATGGGCTGGCTGTAAGTAATATTCTAAAAACACAGAAAAGTGGGATTTCAACCTACAGCACAAAAGTGTTTTAACTCAGAAAGCAAATAACATCAAATTTAAAACAGAAAATCAGCTGAAGGCAAGATGAGTCACAACCAAACATGATAAGTTGCAAACTCATTTTCAAAGATTTTATTACAATACAGGAGCACAGACACTCACTATACGCTTAAGAGATGCTTCCCGTTGTCATTTGTCTATGAGAACAGATTGGATTTAAAACGCAGTCTATGTCTCTCACACTTCAAAGCACAACAAATTGCCTGAGTGAGCATCTCGTCTTAACAACAAACATTAAGAGGAGCAGAGGAGGCTGACAACACTTTCACTACATCACAGAGTCAGAGTTCGTTTGCCACAGGAATGCTAGAGGATATACTTGACACACTTATTGTGCCATAATCTGCATGCCATCTTTGATTAAGGCTTTTTTTCCCCTCAGCTCTTAAATTGAGATTGAAATGTTGGTCTGTGTGCACCGCCCTCTCCTGCTTCTTTGAAAACGGTGTCGATTGCAGAAACACTGTCATAAATTATGAAATGCCTGTCTGAATACTGTATGAGAACTGCTACATGTTAGTTGGCGCTCTGCATTCAGAGGATTGGACAAACGATACATTATAATTGAGTGACAATGCACATTTAGGAAGTGGAGGATGCTGGGAACCTAAAGGGAATTTAAACACACTTTTTGAGTACTTAAAATAAGGACCAATTTACTGTATGGAAAATTGAATAAACAAATATGGGAAATTGAATAAACAACTGAGATTTACCTCTTCAGACAAATTGAATTCAAGATGCACTCAGAACACTTCACTAGTCGAATGTGAAGAAATTATATACGGAATGCTTAAAGCAATAATTCACCAAAGTATGAAAATACAGTCATTATTTGCTCACTATCATGCTTTCAAGCTGTATGATGTGAAACAGAGAAATGATGTTGACGAATGAAATAGATGATTTGCCTTTCTGATATAATGAACATGATGAGCTATTCATAGCGCTTTACTTTTTCCACATTTTTTTAATGTTACAGCCTTATTCCAAAATGGATTAAATTCACTTGTTTCCTTTGGGAAGCGACGGTGTACAGCCATTTTCAGATCTCTCCAGAGATGTTCAATAGGATATAGGTCTGGGCTGGGTTCACTCAAGGACATTCATCGAGTTGTTGTGAAGCCATTCAATTGATATTTTGGCTGTGTGCTTTGGGTCATTGTCCTGCTGGAAGATGAACTGTTGCCCTAGTCTGAGGTCAAGAGCACTCTGAAGCAGGTTTTCATTCAGGATGTATCTGTACATTGCTGCATTCATCTTTCCCTCTATCCTGACTAATCTTCCAGTTCCTGCTGCTGAGAAACATCCCCACAGCATGATGCTGCCACCACCATGCTTCACTGTGGGGTATGTTATTAGCCTGGTGATGAGCAATGCCTGGTTTTTTCCAGACCTAACACCTGGCGTTCACTCCAAAGAGTTCAATTTTAGCCTCATCAGAAAAGCAAATTTTGTTTCTTTTGATCTGAGAGTCCTTCAGATGCCTTTTGGTAAATTCCAGGCGGGGAGTGGCTTCCATCTGGCAACTCTACCATACAGGCCTTATTTGTGGATTGCTGTTATTGATCACCTCCCTGACTAAAGCCCTCTCCCCTGATCACTCAGCTTAGATGGCCGGCCAGCTCTTGGAAGAGTCCTGGTGGTTCCAAACATCCTCCACTTATGGATGATGGAGGCCACTTTGCTCATTGGAACTTACAGAACAGCAGACATTTTTCTGTAACCTTCCCCAGTCTTCAATCCTGTCTCGGAGGTCTACAGACAGTTCCTTTGTCTTCATGCTTGGTTTGTGCTTTGACATGCACTGTCAACCCCCAGCAGCAAGGAAAAATCAGATGCTTAAGACATAATCTTTAAAATAATGTCATAATAAAAAAAAATGCAAATATATAACTAAGATTTGTGATACAATCACAGTGAAGTATTCATTAAATCCTTATTTTCATCATCCACCCGTATAGTTGAGTAGTGCAGGGGCACAAACAAAAATATAATTTGTATATTTTTTCTTGGAAAAAAAATATTTTTGAAATAAAATTTGATTGCTTGATCGATTCGATTGAGTTATTTATAAACAAAAATAACAAATAACATTTGAGGTGATGCTCTTCAAAACAAGTCCACTATATGCGCCAAAACACAAATTGGCTTGAGATTGTGTTGGTTTGTTAAATAAAAAATAATCTAGCCTAAATAAAATTAAGGTGAAATATTGATTAAGGTGAAAAGCCGAAATTAGTTTTCCTTCGCAGGGTGGCAGATATAGATAGGGGGAGGAGCTCTGTCACCCGGGAGCAGCTTAGAGTAGAGCTGCTGCTCCTCAACATCGAGAGAATCAGCTGAGGTGGCTCGGGCCTCTGTTTTGGATGCCTCCTGGATGCCTACCTAGGGAGGTGTTCCAGGCATGTCCCACTGAGAGGAGGACATGCTGGAAGGACTATGTCTCTCGGCTGGCCTATGAACGTCTTTGTATCCTCCCGGAGGAACTGGAGAAGGTATCTCTCCTAAGACTGTTGCCCTGCGACCCGGCCCTCATGAAAATGAATGAATGACTGAAATTGAAAGCTTGTAATAATGTCTCAGTGAGAATACTATTGTAGAGTGTTTATCATAAATGATGCCATGTCTATGAGCAAAAGTCATTAATCCTCATCACAAACATGACTTAAAAAAAAAAAAAAAAAAACATTTGAAATACATTTTCACATTTGCATAAACAAATCCATCATTTTGAGGAACAGTATGTTACTTTATTTGACAAACACACAGTGAAGGAAGCAAGCAATAAATAAAGTGAAATGATACAAATATGCCTGACCTTACATAATTGAAATGATATATTTTTATCCCAGGGAGTACACTTTAAAATTTATTTAACTTGTTTTTTTCTGTTTTTATTCTGTGCAATATTTACAAGAAAACTGACACATTTCTAAAATATCAGTAGGATAAAATTAAAGTATTATAATTTTTTTTTTAGTACGACAGTCTTTTCTAGAAGTGCCTTCACTGAACCTGTCACATCATCTTAACAGTGGTTTGTAGGCAAAGATCATGAAAGTGACTGACGCTGTCAGTAAAGGCCAAAAAGGGTTGTTACTGTCAATCAAATAAATTAAACATACTGAGCACTGCAGGAAACGGATGAAAAACCTCGACCATCACTTCATAAGTGTTCCCATTTTTCGGCTTTACTGCATTACTGCACCATAAATACCACCATGTAGCACATCCAGCTGAGCGGTGCTGTAAAATATAGTTCATTTCCCATGGCTCCCATCACCAATTTAGGAATACAAGCTACCGACAGACTCTCAAGAGACAACACTTTTCTCTTAATTAATATCTGCATTACAACTAAAAGCCACTGTGATTACTAATTATAGTAGTAATGTTTTACCCTTTAGATTAAAAGAGGTAATATAATTATTCTTTAGATTTATTATATGTATTTTTTTGTATTATAGACATACAACACACCATGCAGTCATATTTACTAATGCCTGAAAAAATGTCTGCTATTATGTTTTGTTTTTTTATTAAAATTCACACACACACATAAACACACAAACACACAACCCTAATAATCTGTAGTTATTTAACTGTGGAATGGGCAAAAAAACATGCAAGTCAGAATTTGGCCTGTGTTTCTGTACAGGTACATTAAAATAAAGCTATATAAAGGGTGTTTGCTCAGCAATAGAATGTATGTTACCCTTTGGCATGATGCCCAGTGGAGTAAAACATTATTAGAGGGAAAATTTATGGTGCTGTTTTCCTCAGTTAATTCATTATTTATTTATTTTCAAGAGCTTGCCCTTGATTCTAATGGAGCACTGCACCAAATCAATTTGAAAGCTAGTTAAGCTGCTACTCAGAAATGCCACATACCTTTCATGAAATTATTTGAGGATATTTTGCTCTGTCGTCTCATCTGGGAGCTCACTATATCAAACTGTCAAACGCACTAGTATATGCTTTAAAGAAACACCCATGTTTGCCATTAGAATTTACTTAAAGTTTATGTTTTAACAAATGGCCAATGAATCCCCCGTTGTAAATGTGTAGATTGCTGAAGCACTTGTCAAAATAACGGGAACACAGCACAAGGCAGGGGCTATAATGCTGAGATATTTTGCAAAAATAAACTTCAACCACTGACTCTTCACAGCCTCTTCTTTGGGTAGGGAAAATAACACTAACTTTCCCTCACACTTCAGAACACAGCGTCTTCATGAAATTATTCAACTGGGATCTGCTACATTGTTTGTCATCCTCTTTTTCTTTCTACAGTGTTTGTGGGTGGGGCTGAGGGTTTCAATTTTCCCTGGTCTGCGTGCGCAATAAATAGGTGGGGCTTGAGTTCCATATCAACGTCACACCGTCACGGCTAAAGATTTGTTACCGCATAGAATCATTCAATCCACTAGGAGTCAACCATTTATAAATGAATCAATAGTTTTAAACATGGTGCACTTTCAGATTTAAGCCTTAGCTGAATATTTCACTTCACTTAGAGCTGTGTTACACACTGCATGGAAGGTCATTTTCAAAAACCCATAATAGTGGCTCTTTAAAAATGCTTGGTTCAGCTTGTGTGGACTTCGAAGGACTCACCTTTGAAGCCTGCATCCTTCTGAGGATGCAGCCTCTGAAATGAGAAACAGCTACTGTTTAGAGGTGCTATAATGATGCAGGATGCAGACATTTAGCAACTCATGGAAATAATAAAGGCATGAAAACAAGGGATAGTTCATCGCAAAACTCATCCCAATATTTACTTACCGTTTACTCACCATCAAGTGGTTCCAACACTTTTGTGTTTAACACAACATTTGAAGAAATCTGTAACCATTGACTTTCATAGTAGGGAAACAAATATTATGTAAATGATTACAGGTTTACAACATTTTTTCTGAATCTGTTATTTTAAGTTCAGAAAAAAATAAAGGATGAATAAATGATAAGATTATGCTACATTTTTGGGTGAAATATCCTTTTAAGTTTATCTGCAAACAAGTATCAAAATGGTGACAGAATGTGATTTAAGTGACTTTTGAATATGGCATGATTGTTGACGGCCAGACAGACTGGCCTTAGTATTTCAGAAACTGCAGATCACCCGGGGTTTTCATACAAATCTCTAGAATTTGCAGAAAATTGTCAGAAGAAGTGGAAAGTGAGTGTCAGCGAGTCCAGTGAGTGCCAGTTCTGTGGGTGAAAACTCCTTCTTGATGCCAGAGGTCAGTGGAGAATGAGCAGACTGGTTTGAGCTGATGGCAAGACAATAGTAACTCAAATAACCACTTGTTATAACTGCAGAAGTCTGCAGAAGACCATCTCTGAATGGACAACTGTTTGAATCTTGAAGCAAAAGAGCACACTGGTGACACTGCTGACAGTTAAGAGCAGGAAAAATGTGGCTATTATTTGTAAAGGTGCACTGAAACTAGACCATTGACCAAAAAATAAAATTAAATAAAATCCTGCCTGGTCTGTTGAGTCAATTTTTGCTGCAACATTCAAATTGTAGGCTTAGATTTTGCACGTCTTTCTTATTTATAATACTTTATTTAGCCAGTTTGTTATACGAGAGCACCATGCATTAACTGAGTTCCAAATAACAGGGCTGTCTACCCAGGCACAATAACTCTTTATTTTACTTTGAAAATTTTATTCACGTAATTGTACCAGTGTCTTCACACACAGACATAGTTGTTGCTAGAAGGGATAGAGCTGCGGCCAGAGAACGAGAATTATTTATATTATTTATTAAATTATCTATTAATTGTATTTTATTGATGCCCTCCACAACCCTAAACCTAACCATTGCGGTCTTAAAATAGTAATTAAACAGAATATTATTCCGATTATTTCATTCATTTTTATTTCAGTGTGGTCCCTTTATTAATCTGGGGTCACCACAGTGGAACAAACTGACAACTTATCCAGCACATGTTTTACGCAGCGAATGCCCTTCCAGCTGCAACCCATCACTGGGAAACATCCATACACACTCATTCACACACATACACTACGGCCAATTTACCTTACCCAATTCACCAAAGTGCATGTCTTTAAACTTGTGGGGGAAACCGGAGCACCGGGAGGAAACCCACGCAAACACAGGGAGAACATGCCAACTGACCTAGCCAAGGCTTGAATCAGTGAACTTCTTGCTGCGAGGTGATAATACTACCCACTGCACCACTGTGATACCCGAATCAGATGATTTATTACGTTATATTTTATTAACGTCTACCCCTACCCTAAACCTACCCTGCACAGTAATGTAAATATATGAATTACTGTTGTACAGTGTCACAAAAACTGCTATATTGATGCAAGTATCCTATCTAGACTTTACCTACAGACATATTTTATTATACCACACACTAAAATGCTATTTGAATTATAGGTGTGATCCTACAATGTTCGCATGGTTTGATTTTATTATGATTAACATGTCCATGCAGTTCAATTCAATTCAGCATGAGACATTAATAATGCACTACATCATCAATTTTCAATTTTACTTCACATGTAACCACTCCTGTAATCTTTTAATTTTACCTGTAAAAAAAAGAAACCACACTTATTATAACATCAGTGATAATGACATGTTCAGCATTCTTTTCCCATGCTCACTGAATGGGAGAGATGGAGTTTTTTTACAGTGTGCCTGTTACCACCCCTGGATAGTCTAGGTGAGTGGGGTAGCACACTTGGACTGAGGGTTTGGTTAAAACTGAAACTCAAAAGAAAATTGTACTCCAAAGTACGGCCGGACAACAATAACTTGTGTACATTTAATAGTCATTTATTTACAAGTGGTGATGGTGAAACAGTGAGTGAGTTATTCACAATTTTAGAAAAAAAATAAACAGAAACTTAGAAAGACTGGCTATGGATGACGCTAAAGAAATTAACCAATCAAAAAAAAAAAGAATATTCAAGTAAGATTCAACAATAATCCCCTCTGATCTAGTAATAAAAAAAGATATGAAAAATAAATCTTCAACGTCATTGACATCCTACCTAATCTACACTAACAAACAAGCAAGGGTTGGCACACACCGTCTTACCTAGTGTATCTCTAGACAGTTGTAAACCTACATGTTGACATGTATGTCACATGACTTACTTACCTACCAACCTTTTCTAACCTCAATGACAAACAAGAGGGTAGGGAAGGAATGGTAACACAAGGGTAAGAACAGGGCCGGCGGCATAGTAGTGAGGGCAGCAAACTCCCCCTCACAGGGCGGCATAATAGTGAGGGTGGGCACTTTAATTTTCGACCACCCCTCCTACACCAACCCCCCTCTCCTGGAATCAGTCAGCTACATCTGGCAACACTGGTTGAGGGCGGCGTGACAGTCCTTTGCCTAAAGCGGCAGTTCAGCTTTCTCCGGCCCTGGGTGAGAACAGACAGCAAGAAAAGTTAAACAACAACAACATGGTGTAAATTAAATAAGGACAAACAATATCAACAACCTGGGATATCAAAGCTATCATAACAAAGCCAACAGCTAGACTGAAGATTTTTTTAATGGAGAGGTGGCATGAGGGAATTGGCTGAAACTGAATTTGAGTTGCAAAACAGTAACCAATCAGGATGAAGCCGTGATGGCATTGGTTGCAGCAGTGAAAAGTGGAACAGCCAACCAGGGACAGCAGCAGTCGGAACAAACAATGAAGTGAACTGGGGTGGTAGAAAGAAAAAAACACAATGAAACACTAAAAAAAAACAAGAAATAAAATAAATAAATATGTGCTGACACGTAACAGTGCCCTTAGCAGTGACATAGGGGTTCTGCTGTACCACATTTTGCCTTAATGGTATGCTTCTCACATGGGCCTCATGCCTGCCTCACCATATGCTACAGCAAGAGAAAGTTTTATGGTCTGTTACTAAACTGGTATTGAATCATCTTCTTCTGTATTGTGATGCACCATAGAAACGATTCATTTTGACAACCTTACTTTAAATGAAATACTTAATCTCCCTTCGAAATGGAATTATTGTAGAATATCTTGTGTGTATCACTGTGATGAATGGTGCGTTTGAAGTACTGAATTTGAGAAATGCTGAAATGAACAACATGAAAGCATGAATCAATCATGCCTTGTGTGAAATGTTCAGACTGTTGGTGGTCTGGTAATTGTGTGGGGTAGATTTTCCTGGGTACTTACCAACTGACTATTGTTCAAATTTCACAGCTTACCTGAGTATTGTTTCTGACCATGTCCATTCCTTTATTACCACATATACAGTACCCTTCTTGTAATGATTATTCCCAGCAGAATAACACACCATGTCGCAAATCACCTCAGATCAGCTAAAATCACCTCATGGTTTCTTGAACATGACAATGTGTTCACTAAAGTCAAATGGCCTCCACAGCAATAGACCACACTTGGGTTGAAGTGGAAAAGGGGATTTGCATGATGGTAGTAGGGATTTAATAACACTGTAGGATTTTCAGTATCTCAGTATTCAGTATTTCAGCATCTACAATCTTTAAAGGAAGGATCAGAAAAGACTACTGATGTATGGGACTTGTCAGAGCTCGACATAAACTTTACAGTATACAGTTCATGTATCAGTCTCTTCCTCCATTTTACAAGTGTAAGTAAGTGTGATTAAAATGGTTGCCTCCATGTTTTCTCTAGCTTGCAAAATATGTTTTTAATTGTGTTTTGTCACTTGTAACCGCTCCATGCGGCTTGTACTGTATCTGGTTAACTTTTTATATTCTCATGTCGCGTCTGAAGCCTCGTTGACCCGTGTCGCTTTATTTCAAGATTTAAATGTGTCTGTGAGCTCGTGATTCGCTGCCGTTTGTCATTGCTATCACCACCATATGTGCCTACACACGCGCGGCGGTCAAGTTTCAAAATAGTTCAGCTTTTGAAATCCATTGTGTGGATTATTCATGAATGTGTGTCACTGTTTTTACTTATGGTTAAGTATAGAGCAATATGCTGGTGTTTAACTGCATTGCTTTTAATACACTCCTGCATTGGGCTCACACATACACTCTGCACTCTGACTACTTCAAAATTGTTGATAAGCCGTGGCGGGCATTTCTCTCTGTCTCGCGCTAAACGCAGTCGACAAATCACAACAGACTAGATCATCAGACCAATCAGCGCAGATTAGCATCGCGCTAAGAAGGGGTTTGGGAACAAATAAATTGCTGAACGAATCATAAGGAAGTCATTGGGATAATTAGGTAAAAATAAATCCATATTATAAGACAATGAAAGTGTTTTTTGACCTTGCATGCATATTAGACTGTTGTTGGAGAAAAACAAAATATTACTTTATTTAAAGAGCCCATATTATACATGAAATAGGGTCATATTTGGTTGTAAGGGTCTCAAACAAAAGTCTAATATGCATGCAAGGTCAAAAAACACTTTCATGGTCTTATAATCTGCATTTAGTTTTACCTAATTATTCCAGCGACTCCCATATGAATCGTTCAGCGATTCATTGGTTCCCAAACCCCTCCTCAGCGCGAAGCTAATCTGCGCTGATTGGACCAGTGACAGCCTGCTGCGATTGGTCGACACGGACAAGGTTTCAGCGCGAGACAGAGTGAAATGCCCTGCTGGTAATCAACAATATAAAAGTAGTCACAGTGCATACACGCTTCATAGTGGATTTTGGCTGCCAGTGGGTGAATGTAAATATAGACGATGGACTAGAAAATACTGACGACTAACTATTTTATTGAGCAAAAAGTCCAAGAACTGACGAGGAGATCTCCTAGCCCGTCACAGTCTACCTGCTCTTTTCACACACACACACACACAGGGCCGGCGCGTCCATTGAGGAGACCTAGGGCGGCAGAATAGAGAGGGTGCGGCGGCATCGGTGACACCTGCCTCATCATTACCGCGAATACCCAACCCCCCTCCCCCCAGTCTTCAATTTCAACCGTGACACCCCCCCTCCCCCCGGTCCTCACTTTACTAACGGGTCCCTTCGTTTTCACTATTGGGTTGAGGCCGGCGTGATCATCCTTTGCCTAGAGCATTACCCTCCTCAGAGGAGACACACACACACATTGCCCTCCTAAGAGGAGACACACACACACTACCCTCCTCAGAGGAGACATACACACACACACATTACACTCCTCCCCGAGGACCAGACACACACGTCTAGAGCGCCAGTTCAGCTTGCTGGATGCAATTTAGACACCTCACCTCGAACCTGAGCTGAACTATTTTGAAACTTGACCGTTGCATGTGTGTAGGAAAAGCTGACGATTCATAAACAAAGCGGCACGCATCACGTTTTCAACATGGCTTTACACGCGATATGAGAATATAAGAGTTAACCTGATACAGTACACGCGGTTACAAGTAACAAAACACAACTAAATACAGAATTTGCAAGCTAGAGTAAACGAGGCAACAATTTTAATCGCACGTACTTACACTTGTGAAATGAAGGAAAAAACTGACTCATGATCCACTGATCCATGTTCTGACAGTCTTTACTGATCCTTTCTTTAACAAACCGATGAAGTCTTCTTTGTAACCAGAAGCACTCGAACTGCTCAAGGTTAGGCTATATTGCTGAGGTTTCATCTTTGGGTGAACTGTCAATAATATCCATCTGCATAGCGTGACTTCATTCGACCGGTGTCTGTGTGTGTGTGTGACTTTTTTTCTGTTAGTGGGCGGGGCCGCAGGTTTCAAATCTCCCGGGTTTGCGCGCACAACTACTTGTGTTTCGTAGCTGCGTCATCACGAAACACCAAATGACTCGTTATCAAGATGACTCATTTGAAGCACTATGAGTCGACTCTTTTATAGATGAATCAATAGTTTTAAACACTGTACACTTACAGATTTAAGCCTTAGCTGGATATTTCACTTCACTTAGAGCTGTGTTACACACTACATGGAAGGGCATTTTCAAAAACCCGTAATATGGGCTCTTTAATGCATAATAGGGGTTCTTTAAATCAGACGATCTAGCCTACAGAGGACAGATCTAGCAACCGTAACAGTTGTCGTTAATAAGCTGTATTCAATTTTGTAAAGACTTTTTAAAACCTTTTTTAAGTGATCTTAAGGCAAAGCATTGTTTACAGAAGCTGGAAATATATTTCCTTTGATTCATACTTGTACACATATAAATATAAAACCGTCTATAAAATCACTTTTTTAGTAAGACATGTCATACTGTTGTGTTTAGACATCCAGGTAAAATAAAAACTAATAAACTAATAAAAACTAATTCATACATACTCTTTCAGCGCGCAATGAATCTTGGGATTTTCAAGGCCGCAAAAGATCCACCGCTTTTATCCTTCATTACCTGGGAAACGAAAGACACATTTTGAGGATGCATTTGAATTAGCCTTTGATTTTTTTTTTTAAATGAGACAGCCTTCGTCGTGCCGTGATGCTGCAGCACCCTTTAAATGCATCCTTCAGAGGATGCAGCCTCTGAAATGAGGTAGCTAGTGTCTCAGTATGCAAGCATGCTCAGCCATTTCAGCACCATGGACAGCACACATTATACATGGCATGTGAGCAATCTTTGACAAACAATGATTGGTATTGTGCTGAGCTACTGTCAAACATTTAACCTCATTTTAATCATCATTTTATTCTAGTGTAAATTACAAAATCCACATCAACACATTTCCATCTGACACTAGAGTAATGGGATTAATCAACTACAATGATGATACATCATACAGAAAAGAGATTGTAGATCAAAGTGGTGCCATGACAACAACTTGCTGCCAAATGCCAACTAGACATAAGCAGTCATTACTGTCATGTGAAGCACAGCAAGCCTCCAACCATCCGTGCATCAGTATAAATGAGGCAATACTTACAATCTCCCATCAACTGCAGGTGCTATGGGCAACATATTTGGTGCAAATCTTTTAATTGGCCGTGAATGGCATACAATCTGTTCCCATTTGTCTCGCACACTCCATTGTACTGAAGTGTGTCATGAGTAACTGTCTGGTTGAGGCGGTATTGAGCTTTGAAAAAGAAGGCCGTTCAGAAGGTTAAAGAGAAGATAGAGAACAGGAAATGGCCCATCAGCTGCAGTAGCCTTCATTGTTCACCAGGCATTGGCAAATCAAAGCCTGAGTGGGATCCAGTTGCTCTTATGTAATGTGCCCATTGTGCTGAATTGAATCTATTTTACAGTACAGTACATTTTATAATGTTCACACTCCATTGTCTGTCCGGTGTGGTAATGCCTACACACTAGAGAAAGCGCTGATGGAGGATTTTAAGGTGCAAGGTTCATTTTAATGGTGCAGATAAGGCAGATGACTGGGTCGCCTTTCTGAAATCCTTATTGGTCAATGAATGCCAAAACATGCAATTTTTTCAAATTTGATTACATGATGGGGGGCAATGTTAATGGTACATTAACTTGCATTTTTTCTTTGTCATTATAATTAGTAATTAATGAATTGATTGATTGATTGATTAATTGGTTGATTGATTGGTCAGTTGAATGATTGATTGTAATTTTGTGTTTGACAGAAATAGTCACTATATTTAGCAAATATTTTGGCATATTAAATTCAATTTAATTGTTTGGCAACCATCCGGCGCCTCAGGAGGGGAAAGCAGTTCCACATTGACACTGTTTACAGCAAGTGGGGAGCTGCTGACATCAACTGGGGATGATGTCGGATGGTGGAAGGGATACTTTGAGGATCTCCTCAACCCCACTGACATGTCTTTTATTGACGAAACAGAGACTGGGGATCCAGTGGTGAACTGACCCATCATCCAAGCTGAGGTCACTAGTTTGCAAGCTCTGCAGTGGCAAAGCAGCAGGTGTGGATGAGATTGACCCTGTGTATCTTAGGTCTCTGGATGTTGTGGCGCTGTCTTGACTGACACGGCTCTACAATATTGCATGGAGGTCGAGTACAGTACCTCTGATCTGGGCAACTAGGGTGGTGGTTCCCATTTTTAAGAAAGGGGACCGGAGGGTGTGCTCCAACTATAGGGTGATCCCACTACTCAGCCTCCCTGGGAAAGTCCATGCTAGGGTACTGGAGAAGAGGATCGGACGATGGTTGAACCTAGGATCCAGGAGGAACAATGTGGTTTTTGTTCAGGCTGTGGTACGCTGGACCAGCTTTATACCCTAACCAGGGTGCTCCAGGGTTCATGGGAGTATGCCCAACCAGTCCACATGTGTTTTGTGGAATTGGAGAAGACATTTGACTGTGTCTCTTGTGGCATTCTGTGGAAGGTACTCTGGTAGTATGGGGTCAGAGGCACTCTGTTGAGGGCAGTCTCATCCCAGTATGAACCTGTATGAGTAGTTTGGTTTGTATTGCCACCAATAAGTCAAACTTGTTTCCAGTCATGTTGGACTCCAGCAGGGCTGCCCTTTGTCACCAATTTTGTTCATAATTGTTATGGACAGAATTTTAAAGCGCAGCCTTGGGCTGGAGGGGTGGTTCGGCAACCATAGGATTTCATTTCTGTAAATCGCATGCAATGTTGTTCTGTTCACTTCATCAAACATAAAACTTCAGCATATGCACTGGGACAGTTTGCTGCTAAGTGTGACACGGCTAGGATAAGAATCAGCACCTCCAAGTTCGAGGCCATGGTGCTCCACCTGGAAACAGGTGGTTGCCATCTCCAGGCACTGTGTCATGCAAAGGCTGGATTGTTACTGCGTCAACCAAAGTGCCAGAGGTCAAAGATTAATATAGCTCAATATTCTGCTCTGTGGATAGTAAGATACTGTGGAGTTATTGTGTGCATGCATAGCTGTATTTTTTCAGTTTTGGCCTATAATTTTCCTTTCAATGCATCCCTGATCACAACAAAAAGTTATTTTAAATCCTTAAAATAAGATTTTCAGACAAGAAAATGCTCTGCAATACATATTATTAGAAAATGAAAGTAAGAGGAGCAGAAACAGAAGTTCAAAAGTTACATGAATCTGATCCAAAATCAACAAGCAAGGGCAATCCGACATGCTAAGCAGATGAACCATGATGTCATTACTCCAAATTCACAACCATATATTATTCCCTTCCACCTGTTCTTACTTTCCATTTCTTTATTAGCTTGTTTGTCAATTGATTTGTTTGCTGTCAGTTGTATGTTTAAATAGCCCTAGGAAATCATGCATTGCTTTGTTTCTGCTTCCGTGTGCTTTCAACAATAGATAATGATCCCACACTTTTTTTACTGTATGACCCAAATGAATAGTGCTTATATGCTGGATCATGGCAGAATGACAGGGAAACAAATAGTCTCTTTGATTCTGCCAGGCAAGTGCATATATCAAAGACACAATGAGGTTATAGATATGGTGCCACAGTGTCCATCAAGATCAGATTTCAGCACAGCACATATTTCAACATGTGGGCCATGCAATTTTAATCCTGTCAATAAAACAGGGCCTGTGTACAGTGAGCTCACTTACAAGACCTTAAAAATTTGATGTCACATGTCAGGTTCAATTGAACATTTGAGTGTAAATCACAGGCAATAACAGAACATGAAGGTGTGCTCGACTCCAAGCGGCTCAATCTTTATTTATTTCTTATCAGGGTTGGTGACTAAGGTATAAGCTCTTTCTTTTTTTCTTCTTTTTTTTTCAGGTTATTCATGTCCTGACAGAATGCACAGATGCTCACCCACCGTCTGAGTCACAAGGATGAATGTACACCTGTCAAAGTGATAAATGAGCTACTGAAAATATTCATATGAAAATGGCGGAAATTCTTCTTTAGAATCTTTATTGATTGACCATTATAAAGTATTAAATGTAATATTACACTATCTAAACATACTCCGGTTAATTTTTTTTTTCAACTTGCCTATTTTAGGTAAAATTATTATCAGCACATGAGACCCTTGAAATATACAGATGAGCCAAAACATGACTATTTGCTTAATTTCCTGTTAGTATCGATATCAAAACATTTACAGAAGTTCTACATTTGGTTCAAGATATAGCCAGCATGTAACAAACTAAGAGGTCAAGTACATCTCACAACTGGATTGAGATCTGGAAAATTTAGAGGTCATGGCAATACCTTGAACTCTTCAATGTGTTTTTAACTATTCCTGAACAATGTATGCAATCTGTAAATGTGCATTAACTTGCTGAAAGGGGCCATTTCCACCACTGAACTCTACTGTTATGAAGGGATATATCAAGCAGCACCTTTTATATTGGAACACATTTTTTTTACCTGCAGTTTTTCCCTATCTGCAACACAGCATGAAGAAATGCGCGTTCTCAGTGGCCATATCTATAGCATGGGCTATTTTTTATTTATTGATTTATTTTTTTCATCATGATCTGGGATTTTTTCCAGAATTGCCAAGAGCATCAAACTTGTTGTCTTGTTGTCATCCCATAGTCCATACCAGTGCCATCAATTTCTCTGGTAAATGGCAAGCATTTACACAATCATCCATATAATGTAAGTAAAAACATAACTGATCTGATCAGACAACCTTTTTACAATGCTCCAAAGTCCAGTTTTGGCATCTGCATGCCCCTTGTAGTTGCTTTCGACGGTGAATAGAGTTCATCTTATTGGTCTTGGCTGCATGGCAGAATGAAATGGCCTGTTTGTGGTGACAGTTTTTCCATAACCATCATTAAATTGTGTGTGACTTATGCAACAATAGACAGTCTGTTGGCTCAGATCAGACAGAACAATCCGTGTTGCCCTTGAGTATCAAAGAGTCTTGGGTGCACAAAACCTTGTCAAAGGTTGTTCCTCCTCAGGCGTCTGTTGATAAACTCTTAGTGCTGCTGACCGGGTGCTGCATCCCACAAGATTTCCACAAGCTTTTAGCAGTTTCAGAGGTACTTTGACCCATTTGCCCTGCTGTAACTGTTTAGACTTTGTTAAAGACACTCAGATTCCTGCTCATTCCCCCTATACATTCAACATGCTGATTGCTAGGGATGCAACATATTATCATGATGTCGTTTCAATTGTCTGATGATGGCTTGAAATGTAAGCATCAGCATCAACCCCATTTGGAAAAATTTTCATATTTGCTTTGCTGATAAGACAATGTGTTGATTATGAACCATGACCAATAATGAGGTGAATGTTTGCCTATTTTGGTGATTTAGATATTCAGTTTGGACAGCTGACTTGAAACTGTGAATTTAAGAGAAGAATTGTTTCATGTAAAACATCTGTGAGTAAGTTATTTACTAACAGAGACTAGATTCCCCCAGGTCATAATGCCCTCCTGATAAAACAAAGGTGTCAAACCTGGTCCTTTTGGAACATTGACTTGCTTATTTTAGCTCTTACCCTTATTAAACACACATAAGCTAATCAGGTACTTACTAGGCATACTAGAAACTTCCCAACGGATGTGTTGAGGCATGGACAATTGCTCTTCCGTTTGGATATCACTGCTTTAAGACATTTGACTAATATCGACAGCATAGCCTTAGACTTTTAAAATAAAAGTAAAATAAAATAAATAGCAATGATTTATGTCATAACAGGGTAAGAGCAGTTTGATGTAATGTTCAGAATATGTGACTAAAAGAAGACTCTGTGATAGACTCTGTTAAATATCTACTCCAGTTAATTATTTTCCTTTACAACAATGGTTCTCAATTACATTCCTGGAGTACCACCAGCACTGCACCTTTTGCATGTCTTCATAATTAAACACAAGTGTTTTAGGTCATCACATAATTAGTAGACAAACCAAGATCTACAATGGGGGTGTCAAACAATGGAGAGATGCAAAATGCACAGTAATACACTAGATATGTAACTGAGAACCAATATCAATACCAAACTGCCTTGCCACAGGTACTAATGCCTGCCTGATAAGACATTTGGGTTAAACTTACTTGTATACAACTTGAAGACTTGTATACATGTATTTAAAGGACAAATGCTACATCTTATGGAGAATAAAAATCACAAACCCTGCTTACTTTTTTTTTTTTTTACTTATAACCTTCTTTAGCAGAGATCAGGTGTGTATGAACTTTGAATCCTAAATAGTTTTTAAGTAGCTTGTTTAAAAAAACAAAACTGCCTATTTGAATTCTATAGTTGTGGGATCTATATTGCCGCACTACTGAACATTTTAGAAACTGTTTCAAACTTAAGCTCTCATTCAGATTTTGTCCCCGCTTGCTTCTATTTCACACCACATAATCTACCTTTATCTTTTCATCTCACTTTCTCGTTTTTTCCACCAGTCCAATCTATTTCCGGACATCACAGTCTCAGAGGAATCATTCTGAACGGCTCTTTTGTTAAAGGTCACTGTCATTTGGATGGAAAATGAATGACAGCTAATTTTAGCCCCGCATTAAAGGACAATGCACCACTCCCATTTTGTCAATCACACATTATTCACGAAATAGTTCACTTTAATCATAGAGCTTGTTAGAGGTGTTATTAACTTTTTTGGTTATTAGTTTCAGAAAACAAACACAACACAGGGAGGCATGTTTCAGTAACAAGCAGGATGGAGGTAAATGTACACCTCTAGAAATGTCAGAGGCTGGAATCTGCAACTGGAGATGTGCCGCTCACTCCGAACACTGTAAGTAATGCATAGCGTTGTCCAAGACACCAGGGTCTGACCACTGAGAGAAACCCAATGACTCCAGGGGTCACTGAAGATGTTTAAAGCTATCTATCTATCTATCTATCTATCTATCTATCTATCTATCTATCTATCTATCTATCTATCTATCTATCTATCTATCTATCTATCTATCTATCTATCTATCTATCTATCTATCTATCTATCTATCGTTATTGTATGTGAAAAAATCCAGAAATATTCCAAAAAATCATAATCATACAAAAAAACAATATCAAATGCCTTCAGTGATTAAATCGGAACATTATCAAGCTGCGAGAATACTTTTGTTTACACAAAGCAGTAAGAGGCTTGGAGCTTGGCCGCACATCTGACGTATGATCTTGGATGTGCCTGTGCATTGTTTCAAACAAGTGCGGACATCCAGTAGTGGGGGTATCAATGATCAGTGACTATTTGATTTAGTGACAATCTCATTCATATAATTTAGTATGATTTGCTCATCCCCCAGTGGTGGTTGGGTTTAGGGATGGGGTTTGGTGCCTTCATTTTTTGCATGACTGAACTTGTACTAATTCGTATAAATTAGACACTAAACTGACAAAACATAAAATAGTTACCTTTATTCGTGAGATTAGGCTGGGGTTCTACATCACTAAACAGGACTTGTGAATGTGCACAATATACTGACACTGAGGGGAATGAACTCATTCATTCATTCATTTTCTTTTCGGCTTAGTCCCTTTATTAATCTGGGGTCGCCACAGCAGATTAACTGTCAATTTATCCAGCACATGTTACGCAGCGGATGCCCTTCCAGCTGCAACCCATCACTGAGAAACATCCATACACACTAATTTACACACATACACTACGGACAATTTAGCTTACCCAATTCACCTAGACCACATGTTTTTGGATTGTGGGGGTAACCTGGGGGAAACCCACGCAAACACTGTGAGAACATGCAATCTCTACACAGAAACGCCAACTGACTCAAACCAGCAACCTTCTTGTTGTGAGGCGAACATGCTACCCACTGCGCCACTGTGCAGCCCCAGGAGAATGAACTGTTGAATTATTATTTTTTAGTTTGTTTGTTTTATGTGCACACAAAAGTATTCTTGTGGCTTGATAATTTGTGGAATATATTTTTGTCTGTCTGGACTGAACAAGCCTAGAAACATGCTCTCTTTGGAAGATGAGGGAGCTCTCGAATTTCACCTAATATAATTTGCGTTCCTTCACTGTAAAGCCCAACAGTCAACTTTATCAAATTAAATTAAATTAAATGAGTGCAGTTAACTCCAAATTTACTGAAAGGTAATTCTACTTATTTGAAAAAAGTTTTGAACTCAGTGTTGAAGGTAATGAGTTAATTAAATACCTCATTACTTCAACTTAAATGAAGTAAGTTGACAGCACTCATATAGATTTGTTTTTTATCTCAAATGGTTTGTAGCAATCGATTTCCCTTGAATGGTTTGAGTTGCCTTAACTTATTGGGTTTCACAGTACTCAGTTGGTTTGAGTTCTCTTCATTTATTGAGTTTTACTTTGCTCAAATTGCTTCGTTTACTCAAATGGATTAAGTTTGCAGGGCTCATTAGGATTAGTTTCTGAACTTAAACAGTGTTGCAATCAGTTTCCCCAAACGGTTTGAGTTTTTCTTAACTTTTTGGGGTTTGCAGTGTAGGTTTGCAGTTATCATGGCTTTGGAATGACACTAGAGTGAGGAAATAACAACAGAATTTTCAGTTTTGGGTGAACTTTTAAGTAGTTTTGAACCCGTATGTCAAACTGTTTCATAAGACCCATGCATAATAAGTTCTGAACTTTTTGAAAAGTCTACCATATGGAGAGAGATATGATGGAAAGGGGGATTAAATAAAATAAAATAAAGAGCACACAAAATTATTTTTTGTGGCTTGATAATTTGCGGGATAATATGTGAGTTTTTTAATTTATTTTTTACTTTTCTGGACTCATATAAACATAGACATGAAGATAGTTATGTTAAAACCAAAAACCCTGTTTTTCCTATTCATTTGCACATCAGTCTTTGCTATGTGATAACCTGCCCTATTAAAAAAAAAGATATAATAAATGTCAAAATATCAAACAAATAAATAATAAAACATATTCACCTACCTTTTTTAAAAATAGTGATTAATTAGGTAGATACATTACATAGAATAAGCATACAAACTTAAAAAAAGTCCCTAGAACCCTGTTCTGTTTGTGTTTCACATATCATTTTAACATATGATGCACATGTGACGCAAATGTGGTTTTTCTGTACTGGAGTGTAATTACTTAAGAAAGTACTGGGTAATATAAGCTAACTGCATGGGTCAAGATTAGTTTCAGGGGAAGGTTTAGGGAGACTGCCTAGTTATTACCAAGTTATATATGGGTCATGCAAAGTACATTTTATAATATGCAAACTACACAAAACAAACAGGGTGAGTGTAAAATAAAGTCCACCTATAGTTAATTATCAAGTAAGTAAATACACTTTGCCCATTTTTCTCCTCCATCTCTGGCTAATGCACATCGTTATTAATTAATCCACAAAACTCCAACATCCTTGTTTTCATCTTTGTTTCATATAGAATCCCAGGCTATGCATCTTGTTTTGTAAACGTTTCATAGCCTGATTCATAACACCTGTTTATCTTTTTGAAAGCGCTCGGTGCTTTCATAACACATCTCAAAAGGCTCAGTAATCCCCTTTACTCTCCGTTCTCGGTTTTGATTAAAAGGACAGAAACGGAGAGACAGGCCTAAAGAAACAAAACACGCATGTTTGTTCAAGTTTCAATTAGCAGCAGCACAAATTCTGTTGAAAAAAACAATGAATATTGCTGCAGGCACCGTGACCCAGATGGTGGCTCCTGAAACACACAAAACATGAGCAGCACTAAATGCAAATGATTGATGGCTTTTATTAACACCGTAGCCCATTACCTCTTTGAAGAAGTGAGAGAATGTTTTCTTTTTATCTTGTCCCTTTAAGCAGCTTATTTCAACAAGCAAGACTGAAACTGAGTTTTGAGTGAATGAATGCGAGGCCAGCATTTATACATCTGTTTATGCTTTGTTAATCTGATTATTGGTTATTTGTTTTAAGTTAGCATGGATCATATTTTCATGTTTGTCTGTAATGTAAAACATTTCTGTGTTAAGCAATGTATTGAGTAACAAAGGTTAATAATTTGAACAATTTAATCACACCAAGTTGCTTTATTTTAAGTTATTATTAAAGATGATCGCTAATTTTGATGACTACTAACTTCTATTATTGCTACTGATTACGAATGCATCACTTATTACACATGATTTGCATTTATTGTTGTTGTAAGGTTAAAATCACATAATTTGAGGCGCAGCCTGCAGCTTGACATACTGAACAAGGTCAACTACGTAATGGACGATCGCCTACACTTCCCCCTCCCCTAAACCCAACCATAACAATAGCATGGGCATTACCTTAATGGGCTGTACAAGGTTCACTATGTAGTGGACCAGGTGCAGTACATCATCGTGGTTACAGACTGCAGTGAGGACATATTGTATAATTGGCTCAAATCACAAAATTATATGCAAGTGAATCCACTGAATAAAAATAATAATAATTTGGTAATCTTTAATTAAAGACCATGCCCCTCTTTGTTGCGATGAGCAATTAGCCCCTTTCACACAATGACAATAGTAAATATCCGGAAAATTTCCGGAACGACCTGTAAATTCAAAAAAGGTCTTTTCCGTAAGATATGCGGAACGTCCATTCCAAAATACCGGTAAATTCTGACATCATTAGCCAGAAATGACCTCTAAACAGCACTTTTTTTGATGGTTTTACTTTAATTTAAAGCTTTAGCATTCATGCAGCGGCTTTGTCTCAGAGACATCCAACATCAGAAGCGCGGACCGCAGATAAAAATTTACACATTTGACTACATTACAAATTCTGTGGATAGATAAGTATTGCAAACAACTTCAATGAAAACATTTGCAGAGATGTACATAATATGTGTGTGTGCTGGCACTCACCGGACATACCATGTCATATTACGCTAGAGAATCATTGAAATACTAGCTCTAAAATGAGGTTTGTGAAGTAGCAACGGTTTCTGCTGTTCTGACGTCTGCTGCAGATGTGAATGGATGGTGGAAGAAAGTAGTTTCTCATGCAGAAGGATTTTTAGACTCTCCGTGTTTGATTTTCTTTTTTATATACACAAATATGCTGCCAAACTGATCTATAAATGCAATATCACACTCGTAGCAGTGCGATATGGCTATATATCATCACTGGTGGGACACTAATAACGCATAAGAGAATTAGGACAATAGTACCACTAGTAGTACCAGAAGTAGTAACAATACTACTAATATAATACCATATAATTAAACTTAACTCAGTTGGACCATATAATTATAATTCAGCAATATATTTCCCTTGTCCATGTGCAGATTGTCATGATCACCAGCGATCGTAACTTCATAGATCGCTGGATCTCACTCAGAATCCTTATGGACTACAAATCCACCAGTTCTGGACTACATTTTCACACATGCACTTCACTCACACACACACTTACTCATTTTGACTGATTACACTTGCACCACCTGAGGATTGTCAAAGACTGATTACACACACACTACTTAAGCAGCACACACACTCACTTCTTTTGCCGAGTCTTGTTTACCTGTAAGTGACAATTCAACGCGTTCTCCTTAGTCTTGGTTCTCTGTGTTTTGATCTTTGCCTGGTTTACCTTTCTCCTTGGTCTACCTGTCTTCCGACCTCTCGCCTGATACATTTGACTACGATTCTGGACTGCCTTTAGACATCTGTTTGCACCTGTGTTAGCCATTGCTTCCCTGACTTCAAATAAACCTGCACGTGGATCCAAACCTCAGTTGTATCTGTAACTCCCCCATGTTACACAGGTAATACACTTCCAAAAACCACTCAACATTTGCTGTATTCCAGCAAGAAGCAAACCATTTGCTATCTCAATGGTCAAACAAGACAATGAAGCTTTTTTTCAGTGACATTAGCAATACAAACCCTCCAAAAAAGATATGGAATTCAAAGTGGATACCCCCTGTGTGAATGCAAGACTTTGTCCCTCGATTCTGCCAGTGAAAATGTATAGTTTCAGCTTGGCAGGAAAGTGAGTGTTAGAGCAATCTTCTATGACACATGGGATTCAGCAGTGATGAGCGGTGAACGAAAGAGCCAAGTAATGTCTCGTCAAATGCTTCGAAAGCCACCTAAAAGACTCACATTGTACGATCATTTGAAAAGAACGAATATGAGGAACGCAGACTCGCAATAAGAGGGTTTCGACATACTGTGCAAAGCATGAAGGGAACATCTAATCTAAATACAGATGAAGGGATGATCTCAGGGGTGAGATGATGAAATCAGAAAAGCCTCTTTGAAGGGCACCGTTCACAGACATATGCAAAATTGACAACACTCCTCGCCTCAAATATTGTATGCTTGATTTCACTGAAGCTTACCATTGCTTTTCATGGGTCAGTGACTGGTGCTACAGTTATTTGAATATTCTCAGTTTCTCTATTCTTCCATTTACTGCATTTGCCTGGTATTGATCAGAGTAATATGATAATAATTCATTAAGGTCTTGTAACATTTATACCAAATTTCAAATAAACTGTTGAAAAGTACATTCACATCTTAAATCAAAAAAATGTTACATTGTTCTTTTTGAAAGTGAATTTACGTATTTCTGAACACATTTGAAAACATTACTGTAAATTACAATGCTTTTTTTGAAATTTTGAATAAATGGCATCTGTAGTTTACAGAATACAAAAATGTTTTACTCAGATGATTATATGTTGTAAATCCAGAGAAACAGGATTTTCAAGTGTTATTATTATTATTAGGTGTCAATAGTAATAAGAATAGGAATAAGAACCCTTTGTCGCACGCATTATGATAGATCTATAAAAAAAATTTAACTTTTTCTTTTCTTAAAATGGCTTAACTTGAAGTGCTGTAAAAAATTTGGAAAAATTACTTTTTTAAGGTACTTTATGATATGTTGCCATATGGCAACAACGTCCAACAGTGGATCTAACTTAGAAATTTCAAATTTAGAACTTTCCTTATAATTAATAATTGTGTTGTTAGAAATGGTTTAATTGATGTTCATATTCCAACAATTTTCATTTATTCCATTATTTTTTGCTCAATATTATTGAAAACAAGCATACTATTGTATTATTATGTATACAACATAGAGTAAATATACATATTTTCTCCAGTAAATATTATAATGAATAAATAAATAACAAGTCTAGTATATCCAGATGCATCAGAATAATGTAGCTACTAGCTAACAATGTTTATATATTATTCTATATACTATACTACGTCTGTCTTATCTGCCTTGGAGCTAACTTACCTGAACTGTCTGCATCACCACCTTATCAAATGTCCAATCTGCATCATTCTCATGGTCACTAAAACCCATCTCACCTCACTTTCATCTGCAGGAAGAGCCAGTTTTGTCCGTTTCTTCTTTCGCTTACCATAGAACATGGTTTTGCTCGCTAATACAATGTTCCCTGTATTAATATCTATTCAAAGTAGTATTGCCATTAAAACTATATTTTATCCATAATACAAATGTCATTAACATATAAGTAATCAACATTATATTACTAGCATTCATGTTGTTATTGTTACAACTTAAAAGATCACAGCTGACCTTGCTAGCTAGCTAACCCATTGCAATATTGCACGTTCCACTATTGCACATTGTTGCTATTTGGAAATACATACATTTAATCGATTTTCAAAACAATTATTTGATAAAAAACTTGTTTGAGTGATGAATATGTTATCATAACATATCGGAGGTGATGTTTCAGAATTTTTTGTGGATCTGACATAATTTGATCCTTTGTTTTTATTGACGTTTACATTTGCATTCAGCAACTACTCACAATAAACACCAGTCTGTCAGAAATCATGCAACAGAAAAACACTGCATGTCATGTGACATAACCAAAGCACATCATTGGCTACACTAAGATCTTCTCTTTCCAAAAAAAAAAAAAAAAAAATGTTGGTCTTAAAGAAACAGTGGCAGGGAAATGAACATAAGTATGTTGCCATATGGTAACACCGTGCGGTAGAGGGTTAAGAATAATAAAACATGATTGCAGAATACTTATGCTAGCACATACCAGGCCTTTGTCAAAAGGATATTGCATAAGATCATGTGACGGAGGGTCTTATATGGGGAACACTTTTGATATAAGAGTTTGAAAGTGATTCTATAGAATCCAATGTATAAGAAACAAGTAACTATCAAATTGAGTATGTAAATAAATACCAAGCCAGGTCCATTGAAAATATGTGAATAAAAAAATGAATTAAATTATACTACTACCACTACCTTTACTGCTAATAGTCATAAAAAAAATCATTGTGATATCTATTTTGAAACAATGTGGCATTTTAATGGCTGAAATGTGTAATTGTTAGAACAATGTTAGTTTTAGCAGTTTAAGTTTTAAAAGAACAACATTTGTCTAAACTAGAAACATTTTTATAAATATAATACATATATTTATACATAAATTATGATATTATAGTATACATATATATTTACTGTAACTTTTGTATTTGTTTTTTTATTTTTTTTATTTTAAGTAGCATAGATTCAATGAAGGTACCCTTATATACATTTCTGGAGAGAGCAAAATACATCCCAGAAGCGTTTTTCTGCAGTTTTTGTTTTCATGAATCCACCAGAGGCCGCTGTGCACGCTTTTTCAGATCTCAAATGTGCTGTTCTCACATAAACCCACCAGAGGCCGCTGTCGATTGACTGACTGACCACCTGACCCTCCCCCTTCCCTAAACCCAACCAATAGTGTTTTAAAAAGCACAGATTGACCTGCCCACCCCCTTCCCTAAACCCAAACGCAGTGTTTTAAAAAGCAATCCAGAAAAAGAATAGCCCCCTGATTTTTACCATGTTTTCAGATTTTACCACATTCTCATCCTTTTATTTATATTTGTTTTTGTCTTAATGCTTTCTGAAACCAGTCTTGACTGGACTCTGTCAATGTACGTGTCGAGCTACCGGACAAACTGGTAACAGCAGAATAGGCATCCATACGGAGGTATCCGCTCAGCTCGTGAGCGAGAAAAGGAACGGCATCATACCGCCCCATAGCATTCATTTTAAAGATACAATCCAGCCATACGTAGCTCTGGCTACATAATTCACAATCTCCAGAAATGTAGATAGGGCTACATTTTCAGAATGAGCTTATGTTGCATAGATTCAAAGCATATAACCTTTGCCTATTAGAACTATTAACATTTAAGAAACAGTCATAAAAATAATGTCATTAAAAATGACAATATTACTGTTTTTGCTGTATGTTGGATCAAATAAAAGCCCCATGGTGTGCAGAAAACTCTAGTCTAGTAGACACTTTTTCACATTTATTTCATTATTATTTTATTTAAGAGCACAAATGTAAAATGATATATAATTCAATATAACATTATATGCCACGCACACCCTTCACTTTAGTTTGAACACAGCGCTCATTATTCCCATGTCAAAATATTCAAGAGATGAATTAGAAGCCCACTTCAAATAATCAACGGCTATTCTGAGTTCATTAGCAATGGTGTGACAGAGTAAGTTTAAATGGTAGTTAAAGTGATTCACTTTCTATTTAAATCTAGGTTAAAAAAATAAAATAAAATAAAATATGTAGTAGCTGTTCTAAAAAAGATTGTTCTGCCTGCTGCCTTTGGCATGCCATTATTCCAGCTATTTAAAGAGAAGAAAGAAAAAAATAAAATACAATACTTTCAAAATCTCTCTGGGTGCAGCTAATGAGGAGAATAGACATGACCATTTGCCTTCTGCCAAACCATTCAAAGAAATGCATTTAGCATATACTATTATTTTGTTCAACATTATTCATGCTCACTTAGAATGAATTGCATCCACTGACAGAATCATTTATCTGCATGTGTGTCAAATATATACAGTATATATTCTATATGCAAATCAGATAACAAGGCAATTTACAGACCACAATTACTAATTTTTGAAGGTCACTATGCAAGAATTGTGGGCTGTTATGAACTGGGATACCTGAATCATCCTGATCGTGATATCTTTCTGCATTTGATCATCAGGTCATACAATAACACTTTAGTTTAAGTACCAATTCCCACTATTAACTACTGGCGTATTGCCTGCCTATTAATAAGAATTTGGCTTTGAAGTTTCAATCAATCACTCACCACATACAGATGAGAGAGTAGTATCTGTGATTTGTTTGTGACAATTAAAAATAAAAAAAGTTTAATGCTCCTCCAGGCTGTTTATTATAAAGTATTATAAATCTAAAGTATTACCTTATTCTATATTCTCAGTCTTATTAAAACCCTGCTACTGTACTATTTACTAACTAATAATAAGAAGCTAATTAGAATTTTATTGAGCTATAAAGTATTAGTTAATGGTTTGTGGTTAGCTAGAAATGTACCTTCAAAAAATGGTGTATGACATATCATACATATTTGGTATGGTGATTTCTGGAAACAGGACAGAAAAATTCATCTTTAGTAAACGGTTTGCTTTTTGCTGATTTTTCGAAGACAAACAGTGTAATAGCCTACATTTGCAGACAAGAAGGAACGTTTGTGCATAAATGACAACATATTTTAAATGCATGCGTTACCATAAAAGCATCAATCTATTTAAAATCTTTTTCTTTTGTGACATTGAAAACAGAAATGTCTGACAGACGTTTGTCTCACAGTTACATGTTTAAGAGAAAATGTGGTGACACTTTACATGGGTCATTTGAGTTCATGTGTAAATGACCACTAACTTAATTGTTTACATGTTTGTTAAGGTTTTAATTAATATGTTAGATTGAGCTAAATGCATCTCACTCTATGAGAAATAAATGTTATCAAAAGTGCAGCCTGATTAACATTCTTATTACCTGTTGGTGCATTAGTATGCTGTGACTTCTTGGAGGGCGCCAGTATTATTCACATTTACATTATAATTCACATTATTATTATTATTATTATTAATTCATTATCATAAACCAACTTTCAGAACATCCACATAAAGCATCAGACAAACTTACTTTGACTAAACATTATTGTTATTATTATTTTTTTTTTTTGGAAAGTAATGTCTGCTTTATGAAAGCATGTCTGTGTAATACTTGTAGACAATGAAGCAATGCCTTGGTGTCTAGACCACTGTAATCTCCAACATAGGCTCATACTGAAAACGTAGCCCTATATACATTTCTGAAGATTGCGAATTACATAGCCAGAGCAATGTATGGCTGCACATCATCTTTAAAATGAATGCTACGAGGCAGTATGATGCTGTTCCTTTTCTTGCTCACAACCTGACTGCTTACCTCAATGTGGACAGCTTTTCCACTGTTATTAGTTTGTCCGGTAGCTTGACATGTACGTCTGCGGACTTGAGACGCAGAGTGGTGTTGACTGTGACAACAAGATTCGAGTTTGGTGAAGAACTGTTCCAGAAAGCAGGTAAAACAAAAACACAAGCTAAAAAAAAATAATAAACAAGTAAATAATAGGGTGAGAATGTGGTAAAATCTGAAAATGTGGTAAAAATCTGGGGGCTTTTCTTTTTCTGAATTGCTTTTTAAAACACTGCCGTTAAGTTTAGGGAAGGGGGTGGGCGGGTCAATCAGTGCTTTTTAAAACACCATTGGTTGGGTTTAGGAAAGGGGGCCCCTGGTGGATTTACATGAGAACAACAATGGCTCTCACAAGAGAAATTTAAGATCTAAAAAAAAAAAGTGTACACTGCGTCTTCTGGTGGATTCACGAAAACAAAAACTGCAAAAAACTTAGCTCATGAGATGTATTTTGCTCTCTCCAGTAATCAGACTGAGCCTGGGTTGTTGATCGCTTATGCTAGATCAATTTGAAGAGAAACATATTTTGTTATATGTTATTAGTCATTATTATTATATTATAAGTAATTATAATAATATATCAAACAAAATAATTACTAAAAACAGGCCACATGCCTTAAGTGGTACAATACGCAACACAAAATAAATGGTGACACTTTTTTTTTTGGCGCACAAAATTATTATTGTAATCAGAATATCCTTATGTCTCTTCTCAATTGAGAATGAGTTGGGTCATGTGGGTCAAAATCCACGTTTAATGAATATTCTTTCTCATAGAGTTAAATTTTGCTTAATATGAAGTAGTAATTAATACATTAAATTACAAACAAGTACAAACAAGTTATTAAGGTAGCTGTTATTCACATATGAACTCACATGACTCATGTTGTAGTTAAGGCTTTTTTTTAAACATAATTTGAGTTAGTCAGAAAGACAAAACCTCTTATTTGCTACAAGTATTTACAGTTTTCAATCAATTGATGAATCAATCAATCACATTTATTTACTAGCACTGAATGACATTTTTGGGTCAGGAGGTCTATCTCTATGAGATATTGCAGTTTCTCCTTGTGTTCACATGAGTTTCCTCTGGGTGCTCAGATTTCCCCCACAGTCCAAAGACATGCAATATAGGTGAACTGGATAAACTAAATTGGCCGTTGTGTATGAGTTAGTGTCATTGAGAGAGTGTTTGTGTGTTCCCCAGCACTGGAGGCTCACAAGTTAGTGCACTATAAGTTGGTAGGTTGTGGCAAAAGGGGCAGCTGTTGATAAAAATAGGTCAGAGCAATTGGCGGGTCATTCTGTGGTGAGCCCTGATGAGGCAGAGACTAAGCCAAAAGAAAATGAGTGAGAGTGAGTATATTCATCCATATCTTATCTTCACAACATAGTTTGACCATTAAATAATTTAAAAATGTTCTATTTATACTTAAAATTAAATTGGAATCTGACATAAATAAAAAAATAGTACATCTAACTTTTTCCCTTAAACACAAAATAAACCCATTAGCTCAATGAATAGGCACAGTGTCATGCAATCACTGGGGTTGGATGATTTAAAATTTTGATGCTATCAATTTTACATGAACTAATCTTTGCAAACTTGTGCAACTTCATGTAAAATACATCCAAAAGCACCATCCTTAACTTTCCCAAAGGCTGACAAGAGGATCTATATGATGTGTTTTACAGATCAGATCCTTGAACACTTCAAGCCTCATGAACACTTTACAAGAGCATAAACTCAAGATGGCACGTCAATCAATTTATACAGAGAGGAGCAGAAAGAGAGATCTCTATCCAGACATTCAACTCTCCACATGCGACTCTTGCTAAATCCTAAAGAGATGTAAACTTCTGGCTTTCTTTTAGTAAGGCAAGGCTTATTTATATAGCACATTTCATTCTCAATGGTAATTCAAAGTGCTTTGCATAAACAAGAATAAAAGAAAATAAAACCAATAAATAAAATTTATATATCAAAAACAGATAAAAAAAACCAGACAAAACTGTGTTAAAATAGGTTTTAAAGGAATGAAAAAAAAAGACGTCAGATGTCGGATGTAGCACAGTTGTAATGAATGGTCTGACAGAGAGGGATCCATATGCAGTTTGTTTATTAGACAGGGAATAAACAATAGACAATCTGCAGTGAATATTATACTCAAGTGAATCAGGAGAACAAACAGTGTCGAGGGCAGGCAGCGAGTGTTCCACATCGGTAAGCGGGCAGAGGTCGGGGCTGGCAGCAGAGTTCAAATCCAGAGAAAAAGCAATAATCAGCGAGACAAGGCGAGAGTACGTAAACAGTCCTTGTTTGGCAACGAAAGATCAGTCGGAAGGCAGGATAAATGCTCAGTAATGTATGCGGGGGCAAAACAAGACTTCGCACTGAGTGTTGTGTGAATGCTGCTTATATGGGAGTGTGTGGATTGAGATCAGGTGCAAAGTAATTAGCGTCCGGTGCGAGGATTCTGGGTGATGAAGTTCTAAAAGGCAGGTAAGAGTGATCTCTGCTGGTCCGTAAGGGGAATAGCTGGGACCAAGTTGTTGACAGAGCCCCCTTCCTGTGAGCGGCTCCTGACGTGAGGAAGAGAGATCTTCCACGGGGACGAGGGGCCAGCATTTCTGGGTGGTCACAATTGAATTCTTGTAGAATAGAGGGATCCAGAATGTCCACTCCGTTGATCCATGATTTCTTCTCTGGGCCGTACACCTCCCAGTCTACGGGATATTGTAGTATCCCACCCCGACGTCTGGAGTTCAGGATGTTGTGCACCTCAGGATAATATGCCTCCTTACCGTCGATGATGATGGGTGGAGGGCCCTGTTCACCGGCTACCAACTTCCTCTCCTCCTCAGCTGGGCCAGCAGCAGGTTTAAGCAGGGAGGCATGAAAGGTGGGAAAGATACGATACTTAGTGGACAAATCAAGGCTATATTAAACTGGAGTTATTTGTCTGTTTATTGATTTAATCATGATTTAAGACATTAGGCTGACGTTGATATTGATATTTTTGAAAAGTTATAACCAGAGGTCCTCTGTCAGACACTATATCTTCAGGTAGGCCATATAAACCAAAAATATTATTGCGCAACAGTTCAGCGGTTTCCAGAGCGAAGGGTAGCTTGGAATTGGGAATGAGTCGGCAAGCTTTGGAGAATCTATCAATAATGGTCAGTATGGTTGTATTACCCTGGGATGTTGGAAGATCTGTTATAAAGTCGATGGCAATGTGTGACCAGGGTTTGTGTGGAACAGGTAATGGTTGTAGCAATCCTGCCGATCATTCTCGCGAGTGCTTGTGCATGTTGCAAGAGGTGCAATTATTGACAAACTTTGTTATGTCAGACAGAATATTAGGCCACCAATATTGGTTTCATACTAAGTCTAATGTTCCGCTTATACCTGGATGTCTAGGGCTAAGGTTGGAGTGAATTTCCCTGAGAAGTCTTTCTCTGACGGCGGTAGGTACAAAAGTTTTGTCGACTGGACACTCAGGTGGGCGTGGTTGTTGTGTTTGAGCCTTGTGATATGTGTTGAATGCCTCGGCCAGGTCAACATAAGGAGCGAGAATGTTTTGGTTCTGCTTGGTTTCTCCTTCGAGCGTGAGTGCATTGATTTGGAGGCATACAACAACCTGTAGACATTCCTGTAAACAGAGTTCATTCCTACTTATTATCTCACCGCTCTGCCATAAAATTATGGGATTATGTTTCCTCAGCCAGGGTAAGCCCAATATCAAGGAATGTAGAGGAGAATTAATGATGAAGAGTTGGATGGATTGGATTGGATGGAAGAGTTTAAGCAGCTAAAGTGCGAAAGTGGAGCGCAAAGTTGGAGGCGGATTGATTTTCCTGTTGATTTGTTAATAATTCTTCCCCTGCATTACGACCTCCTTCTGGGTGTTCAAATACTGTAAGAAATCATTGTAAGAAATGTCCAAAGGTAGAAAAGGTTGGAGTAGTGGGATGCCAGATGGCGGTAGCCCAGTCTAGTGCTTTGTCCGTGAGTAATGAGCATACAAAAGCAATCTTGCTGTTGTCTGTGGCTTACATGTGGGGTTGTTGGGTCATAAAGAGTTGGCATTGCAAAAGGAATCCTTTATACTTTGCTGGGTTACTGTCAAATTTCTCAGGGAATGCCAGACGTGGATTATGCAGACTAACAGGGTTTCCGCTTGGTGGGTCAGTGAGTGGAGTGGTTTAGCTTGGTTGAGAGGGAATGACATTTAACCCCTGCTGGGTCTTCACCAATTCCTCTGTGAGATTGGACAGGTGAGTCAGTTGGTGTTGGTGAATGGATAAGACTTGGGCTTTATTTGAAAAGGGGATAATACTAGTGAAGAAAGGAAATCATTTTAGAAGCTTCAGTAAATTTAAATAAAGCTGGTACCCAAAAAATAAAAAGATCTTTTACTGTTAAATTGACTGTTTCTGTGATGTTAAACAAAGACAATTTACATGATATAACATGTCTTATTGACGGACATAACTAACAAAATGCATGATACATAAAACACAAAAAAGCTAGGAAATATAGAGTTTAGGTAAAGAATGACAACCTTTACTCAGTTCCAACACAACTAGTAAGAACCACAAAGAGTCAGTAAAAACACATTTCTGATGAAAAGGTACACATCTTAAAATCACATAACTAATACTTGCAAGGGTCGTGGTATGAATGATAATTGAGGCGCAAGTTTTAATTGAGTTTAAAATTGCCTCAAAAGAAATAGACAAATTGAGTCGCAAGTACAGAAAATGTCTTCTCCAGAAACTGTTCTGCCACGATTTGGGTCTTGTAGCATAGATTTACGCTATTTGTCAGGTCATACCCATTCTCTTCAGACTGACCAATCACTTGAGAAAAAAACAAATTCCTCGCTGCTTAGGGCTGTCCCCTAGATACAAAGATAAACTTTTAACTTAATGGTATAAAAGAATGCAAACCATACAAGTTATCAACATATGTCTTAAATCATGAGTTGTAGAATTACCTCAGGAAGACAATGAAAGTGAACATGATAGCTTCAAAACATAATTAATGTGTTCTTATTTTATCTAATGCCTTAAAAAGGGCCATTAAAGTGTAAGGAATAAATAGGGCAGAATATATAGTTTACAAACACATTACATGCACTTTGGAGTCAATTTTGAGCTTCTAAAAGTCTATTTCAATATTGATAGTGTGTGTTGTATGTGTGTTTGCAACAAAATAGGGGGTTTCTCCACCTCTCTGCAATGTTCCCTTAAAGGGGTTCTGTTAAACCTTCAAGAAGAAAAGATGTCAGAGTAATCTTACTTTTTAGAATCTTTGAATCGAAAACATATCTACTACAGAAGTGATTAAATAGTTCACCTACAACCTGTATGTTACACTAATCATAGAAATAGAATTCAAAAATAGAAATAGGAGGCCATGTCCTAAATTGTAGTATGTTGAAATGAGTATTCCAAAGTTACCCAGATGGTCTAAATGCAGAATTCAAATGCAGATCTGTGTATACTCTAGCCCAGGGGTGCCAAAATGTTTTCTTGTAAAGGGCAAAACACCTAACTTGATATAGTGGTGTGGGCCGAAGTTAAACATACCAAACTGTATTACATTAAATCTGCTCATTTGTTTGCTTATTTAAAAATAACTAGAAAAAGTTGCATATTAAAACATATTAAATGATCAAGCGGTATAATATTTTTACGTTTTACAATTAACTTTTTACATTAAAAAGATAAACAATCCCATTCATAACACAATGCAGCTCAATACTAAATACACTAGTCGAGCTGCTCCTGCCTTTTTCTTGATTTGATTGATTTGTCTTGTGTGTTGTCCCCTATCTGTCAAGTGACAGGATTTATATTTTAAAAGTATGATTGATATGAAACATTAAATTTTTTAGTTGGCTTTTTTGTAGCTGCTCAATTAAACAAAGAAACAAAAGGGTATACATTAAATTAAATTTATTTTCAGATGGGATGGCGGGTCACTTTGGCCCGTGGGCCCTACTTTGGGCATCTCTGCTCTAGCCACTACTGTCGTCCACAATGCATTGTACATTGGATGTGAATCCAATGGTTCAAGCAAGGCAAATATATTAATAACAAAATGGAGAGGCTTTGGTAAACATGTTTGAATGATTGTTAATTAATATTTAACCTAATTGTAAATATATTTATTTCACTTGTTTCTTTGTTATATTTTAGTATTCTAACAGCAATGTGAGCCTGTATTATAAAAGTATTATAAGACATATATTATAAGACTTTTTGGTCATGCGTTTCTGAAAGTATAATTATGCAAACACCTGAGGAGATTTCTCTGCATGAAAGACCCGTGAATGACAGATTAACCTGCTGCTGCTTCTCCAATATGGTGCGAAATTAAATATGAAAGAAATGTGGATGATGAGACAAGATGATTGACAAGGCATGCATTTAAGCAACAGAAAGGTCCAATAATGAGAAAGTAGTATGTCTCAAAGCTTGCATGCTCTTTTGTTACACATGCAAAAGTGTGTACGTTTTCTTCTCATAACATGTATACTTTTAGGACATAGTAGGCAAATTAGGGTGCTACACTGGCCTGCTCTGATCAATCAAGATTTCTTATGCATTAAATTAACAGCCAAGTGCCACCTATTGCCACCTCAATAAATCAACTACAGGCTAAACGAGGTCTTATGGGTTATCGGCAGTGATAGACAGAGTACACAACTTAGGCACTTGAGCAAAAGTACAGATAACTTAATTCAAGCAACTGCATTTTCAGATAATTCATACAATATGTTTAGGCATGTTTGGTGTGCTGTCCAAGAAGAGGGCTCTGACCTCGGAAGAACACTCTGACTGGTAATATGCCCCTTGTCAAGAGAGAGAGAGAGAGAATTAGAGGGGTACAAGTGCAGTGTATATCTTAACCTCAGAATGCCCCCCTTAAGTAAATTAATAAGAAAATGTGGAGATATGGGAGGAATGCTGAAGATCGTGAGAGATAATGGGGTAAGACATACTTGATTATTTATATCTAGTGCTGATTGGATAGTTATATGATTGTCAATGATGAATTTGCCTTGTCAAAATCTGTGTATGCTCCTCCCAAAATGAGTTTATAAAACTAAACCAGTATAAAGTCATATTTTGCAACATTACTAGACTGCAAAAGTACTTGATTTTTTATTTCAGTAATAAAAGTAAAAGTATTTGCTGATGAATGTTTATTTTGTAAAAAAAATAAATAAATGTTCGCTAACTACACACACTCAAAAATATATTTGCTGCTTGTTCAAACTACATATTTATGATGAGGTGAATCTACTAAATTCTTGAGGGTTTTTGTGGCATAAATTGTTTTTTGTTCAAATAATTTAACCCTGCAGGCACAGGACGTCAACATGATGTCATATTGACATCGTACCCCAACGTACCATAACATCCTGGGGACGTTGTATTTTGTTTGGAAATGAAAATCGAGTTGACGTCAGAACCCAACAGCAGGCCAACGTCGATGTCCAACGTCCAACCTAAAATCAATCTAACATCAACCAAATATCAACATCAATCATGTTACACCTTGACGTTACATGGACGTTACCACTATGACATGTATCAGATGTTGGATTTTGGTCACTTTCCAACACAACCTAAAATTAACCAAATATCAATGTCATTTGACGTCTTATTGGAGATAAACATGAACTTGGCTAGACATTGAATTTTGGTCACCTCACGTCATGACCTAAATCTAACCTAATATGAACGTCTTATGATGTTGTGTGCCTACTGGGCAATTTGTAAAAACAATTACAGTGCAGAAAATTCATAATAATTCAATTGTAATCATGTAAAACCTCATTTACACACTCCAAACCATTTACATCAATTGAATCAGTGAATGATTTACTGGAGACTCACTCTGAACAGATTATTTAAATCAGTAAGTTGTTTAGTTGTGAATATCAGTACAATTCACAGATGAATAGCTCATTGCAATAACTATCCTATCCTCACTATCCTTTGGCTTAGTCCCTGATTTATCAGAGCTCACCACAGCGGCAATGGCTAATGCATATCTTTTATGCAGCGGGTGTCTTTTATGCAGTTCAGAGTCAAAAACCTTTTACATTTTTTACATTTTTACAGCCGTTTACATTTTTTTTCTAAAAGGAACATTTTTTTCTTAGCCTCCTATGTTCATATTTAGGCCCAATCCCAATTTAACCCTTTAGCCCTTCCCCTTATCCCTACCCCTCATTTTGTGCGTTCACATGAAGGGGTAGGGGTGTCCCAATTCTCTTCAGCTTGAAGGCATAGGGCTAAGGGGAAGGGCTAGATACCCCTTCAAACTGAGATTTTTCAGGTCCACTCAAAACCAAGGGGTAAGAAATTTCCCCAGATTACACCAGCCACAATGGCAGCATAGATGCACCTGGAAGTAAAGTGATGCACAAATTAGTATTTTTTTGTCATTATTACGAATTTTTACAACAAACAAGCAAATGTTTTAATACATTCATAAACGCGTTCATGTTTTACCGTCATGCTTTAAAACAACCGCTAAAATAAAAACAGCTAACTCCTGTAAAGTAGTCCCACAACATTCTGTTGCTTGATGACACTCGAATATCCTGTCAGAAAAGTCTAGTGGCTGGGAATGACCATTTTACAGTGTCTGCTATAATGTTAATGTGGTTTTCTTGTGTTTAGATAGACGAATATGGCCACTGTGTAAATGCACAGTATAGTTACAAGCTTATTGCCAAATTTGATCGTGATGATAACATAATATATGCCTTCAGTGATTTCCTAAAGATAAATACCAAAAAAAAAAAAAAATAAAATAACACAACTGGAATAACTACAGCAGTCACAATCGTCTGATCTCATATGAAGGAAGAGATCGCGATGACATATGATGACGTGTGCAGGTGGTGTAGTGCTGTCCCATTTCTTAGGGGTAAATTTTAAAGCCCTTCCCCTTTTTAATCTGTTTCACGGGCCATGGGGAAGGGGAAGGGGTGAGGGTACAAAAATAAAATTGGGATTGGACCTTGGTTATTTCACATTAAAGGCAATTAAAAGAACAGATTCTGTGCAATGAATCTTAAATCACTGAATATACACAAAGGAGCCACATTTAAGACAATGTTCATTTTAGAAGAAAAATTCAGATGGCACTTTAGAGGTTTTTGCCTCTGAACTCTTGAAATATACTCTAAAATTGTGCAGATACTTACAATATGAAGAGTTCAGATGCTAAAACCTCTAAGTGCCATCTAAAATTTCTATCAAAAATGAAGCATTTTTCTCAACCTCCTTTATTTATGTTGAGATATTTCACTTTAAAGACCAGGAAAGTTACTCATTCTTTGCCATAAAAGTGATATTACTGAACAAACACAGCAGCCTTATGAAAATGCTCAATATTTAGACAACCTTTAGAGGTTTTTGCATCTAAACTCTTCATATGTACTTTAGTAGTAAAGTAAAAATACATAAAATACATAGTTACTGTCTACTACTGTTTATTAGGCAGGTGGACATAACTTAATGGCTCATCTGTGTAGTTTGGACTGATCTGAAAAGCGAAAAGCACTCCGTGACTCTTTCCTCTCACCACAAGTGTTTGCCAGCAGGAGTCCACATAAAGGCCGCGAAACTCCAGAACTCCCACCTCACCTCTTCCTCCAATTAATCACGCTGCAGCTTCTTTCACACTGGAACTGTTAAGATTCGCTTAGTGTCCATCCTCTCCCATCTGTCACTATAAAGCTTCCAAGCAATTTCCAACAAGATGGCACTTAATTATAATACAAAGGCCCCTGACTTCGTCTTCCTCTGTGACCCATGAAATGCAGTGATATTGTTCGCATTGCAACTTCATTGTCTGGAAAGTATGACTCGCTCTGGCAGCTCTGTTAGCGAAGGTGGGTCTTACATATGGGATGGCAATTTGATTTGCTTCACTCCGGCAGTTCATGGCTCCAGGGTAGGCATGGTTATGATCGAGAGGAGGAAGGCAAAAGAGAAAATGATTATAAACACAGATGAATGCTATGATAATAACCGTCTTGAGACACCGTGCATGTGCATAAATTCCCCCCAAAAATATCTGCATGCTAAGGCGTATCAAATTACCAGAGCATTTAGGACCCCGATGGGACCATGTGTGAGAGAAAGTGTGAGAAAAAGTTTCAAATACCTCTGAGGCCCTGATTTATTAATACCCTTAAAGAAAGGCTATTGTTTGTTTGCATAATACAACAAACTGCATGCATGCTCAGTAGGCGTATTGTGGGTGATTTCCTAAGAGTAATTGCAAGAATAGTCACACGTGCAAATTGCCTTTGGACACAGTCATATTCAAAGGAAGCTTGTTTTGTGTGTGGTAAAATGTAACCAATATTAGCCATGGTACTTATTTGTGAATTCCTAAATGCCATGATTTTTGCAATGAAGATTTGTATGTTGTGCATGATCTGAAATCACAGATTAATAAGAAGAAAATGCAGAATTCTGTGTGTGTTAGCATGTTCGGTATGTTTATACACACTACCTGACAAAAGTCTTGTTGCCTATTGAAGTTTTAGGAACAACAAATAATAACTTGACCTCTAGTTGATCATGTGGTATCAGAAGTGGCTTAAATGAAAGGCAAAGGCCTCTAGATTACACAAATTTTACCAAAATAAAATATGATCATGCCTTGATTTTAAAATATTTAATTAGGACAGTAAGGTCTGACTTTGCTTAGACAAAAGTATTGTCACTTAACAGAAATAATGTGCACTATAGAATATAAAGTCATGGTGAAGTGGAAAAATAATTAATATTGTGTATAACTCACATCAGCTTGGACAACTGCATCCAAACATCTCTGCAATGACTCAAGAATTTATAAATTAAGTTTGCAGGAGTTCATCAAGATTATTTGGATTTAATATCAATGCTTCCTTTTTCATCTAACCCCAGACATGCTCAATAATGTTTATGTCTGGTGACTGGGCTAAACAATCCTGGAGATCCAGGATTGCCCTTTTTTGCTTTCAGGAACTTTGATGTGGAGCCTGAAGTATGAGAAAAAGCGCTATCCTGCTGAAGAATTTGCCCTTTCATGTGGTTTGTAATGTAATGGGCACCACAAATGTCTTTATACCTCAGGCTGTTGATGTTGCTATCCACTCTCCAGATCTCTCACACGCCCTCATAGTGAATGGAAACCATGATTTTTCCTTCACCAAACTTGACTGATTTCTGTGAGAATTGTGGTTCCATGTGGGTTCCAATAGGTCTTCTGCAGTATTTGTGATGATTGGGATGCAGTTCAACAGATAATTCATCGAAAAAAAAAAATAAAATAAATGAACGAATAAATAAATAAAAACATAAAATTTTTAGCATTCTAATCACAATTTGTTTATTCATCAGCTTCACATATGTTTCTCTTATTAGGTTCTGCGTAATCAGACATATCTGACATTAATTCATTATATTCATGTGTTCACATGCATAGCAAATGTAAAGATGTCACTGTCTGTGATATATTACACCTTGCAATTGTTCATTTAAATAGATCATCAAGCTGTCTGACATGCATAATGTCTTGGTGAAGATGACAGTGATTTGTGATTGTCTTGGAGGCATCCATTGGATTGGGAAAATTTACTAATGTTTTAGACCACATGTTCATTTTCTCGCAAACGTGTATGCATTTACTAAGGGTGTAAATCATATGTCTCCTCACAATAAAAATGTATATTAGTTATTTTAACCACTTTGTGTCACATAATATCTGGAGGTACAGTATTACAATCTCCAATTTCATGTGCATGTTTACTGAGATATCATGTGCCTATTTTACACAGCCTGTTAAATGTTTATTAACTCACAAATGGAATCAAGATACACAGCATGAACATTTGGTTGAAATCTCTGAAATGTACACATTCTGCTTCAAGGCAGTTAATTCATCCATCCATTAAATCAATTAACCAATAATACAATGAATACATCAAAACATTTTAGTTTCTTAATTAATACAGAAAAGCAAATGTTAAAAACAATAATAGCATAACATGTAGAAAAAAAACATGCATTAATTTGGAAGATAAATGTGAAAATGTAAACTTTATTTTTTAATTTTGTTTTATCAATTTTGTAATAAAATCAGTTATGCCATTTTTTATCAAGTTTTGCAGCTGCTTTTGGCAATGTTTTAAAAATAATGACACATAATTTGTTTTCAAACACTACGTATTTGAAAATGATTTTCATGAATTTGGTCATTTGATTGTAAATTGCATTCCTACACTCCTATAATGTGTAGCAAAAATACAATAGCAAAGAAAAAAGTACACACAGTTGAAGTCAGAATTATTAGCCGTCTTGTTTATTTTTTTCCTTGGAGAGAAGATTTTTTTTCAACACATTTCAAAACATAATAGTTTTACTAACTCATTTCTAATAACTGATTTATTTTATCTTTGCCATGATGATATTAAATAATATTTTACTAGATATTTTAAAGATACTTAAATACGGCTTAAAGTGACATTTAAAGGCTTAACTAGGTTAATTAGGTTAACTAGGCAGGTTAGGGTAATTAGGCAAGTTATTGTATTATGATGGTTTGTTCTGTAGACTATCGCAAACAAAACCTTAAAGGGGCTAATAATTTTGACCTTAAAATGGTTCATAAAAACAATTGAAAACTGCTTTTATTCTAGCTAAAATAAAACAAATAAGACTTTCTACAGAAGATAAAAGTATTATCAGACATACTGTGACATTTTCATTGCTCTGTAAAGAAAATCTAAGGAAAAAAAATCTAATGAGGGCTAATAATTCTGATTTCAACCGCATCTGTTTAATGTTTATTTTTTTTTTTTTCATATTTATTTTGTGTTGTCGCTTGTCACTTTATGTACACTGGAAGCTTCTGTAGCCAAAACAAATTCCTTGTGTGTGTGAATCACACTTGGTAATAAAACTGATTCTGATTCTGATATTAAGTAAATAATTAAATAAATAAATATAAGAAGAAAAATAACTCATTGTAAGATAAATAATGTTTTGACAGAAGTAGTTCATATAAAGGAAGGGGAATAAAAAAAACTACAACAACTCCTAGTAAAACCAGTTGTTGACTCAATTTTTTTATACTCACAAACATATCAGGCTTGTGTGATTGGTAAGAGTGTGTAGTGCAATGGCTGAGTAGAAGTTGTACAGTATGTGCTCCACATTATGCTTGTCAAGGCTAAAAATAGCCAGACCAGTGCACCGTCATGCCTCAACTGCCCAGTATGGCTGCTTCCCAGCTGTTTCTCTTGATTGGATGGCACTATGTAATCTGAATAACAAGATGGTGTGCTTTAACTATGTATATAACTCCGCTTTCAATCAGCATAAATCAGAAGATGATGAAAAAAAAAGATGGTGTACTGTGCAGGAGCTACAGGGTCAATGTGATGTTGCATATCAACAATCCTATCAAACACAACAAAGAGACATTATTTTGCAAATGTGTGACTAATTATGTGCCATTTCATGGATACAGCAGGGAGGTAATTAATTAATATTCCCACTGACATAATGAAAAAAATAATAATTAGTGAATTCATACTACACTATCACAGAGAAAATGTATAATATTACTGACATTCTAACATTTATTAATAGTAATGTACAGTATGCAAATTTCCTCTATATTAACTTTACACAGGCAGCGCGGTGGCGCAGTGGGTAGCACTGTCTCCTCATAGCAAGAAGGTCACTGGTTCGAGCCTCTGTTGGGTCAGCCGGCATTTCTAGTGTGGAGTTTGCATGTTCTCCCTGTGTTCGTGTGGGTTTCCTCCGGGTGCTCCGGTTTCCCCCACACTCCAAATACATGCGATATAGATGAATTGGGTAAGCTAAACTTCCCATAGTGTATGTATGTGTATGAGAGTAAATGGGTGTTTCCTAGTGTTGGGTTGCAGCTGGCGCATTAATTGTGCAAAATGCTCAACTCGCGCTGCTTCATTTGCACAAATTGCATCATTTGCACAACCTCATTCAAGCATATCGCACAGCAGGAGGCCTATTTGTGTCTTTGCATTGACTTAACATATACATAAGATTAACAACATAAGATTTTTGTTCATCTTCGTATCACAAGTGAACATATTTTGGATGGAATCTGAGAGCTCTTGAACTTTCTCAGAACATTCCATGTGACTTCAGAGGTTCAATTGTAATCCAACAAAGCTCCAAAAACAAGTCTGCACAAAAAAGCTGCAAAAGCAACTCATTCATTCATTTGGAGCGATTCTGTAATATTTTGTTGCCTCCACAGGCAACCAAGATTTTTGTGAGAGAGTATATGAATAATGTACATCAGATCTTCAAATTGACTGTTCTTTAGGACTCACTCGGCTGTACCTCTCGAGTACTGCAGGGATCAGTCCTTGGACCCCCACTGTTCTCCATTTACATCACATCTACATCTCATTTCCATCTTCTGTTTTTACATCTGCGATCTCAGCATGGGTCACTGCATGATCCCCGGACATATCGAACTGATTGTCCAGCCATAACCTTAATCTTAATCTTGACGGAATACACTTATTGGCCTTCCCTTTAAGGCATCAAATACATTGCAATGAATGGTTAAATTGTATCACCAGATATTTAAACATATACAGTATTATGAGGAGCTGGTCTAGTCCACACAAGGGGTAACTACTTTTGGTACTTAACCTAGAAACCCTTCAAAACTGTGCCTCCCAGAGCTGTATCACACAATTGCATCTGAAAACAAGGTTTAAGAAAACAATCAACATCGATCACACAAGTGTTCAGTTTTGAACAGAAGCACTTCATTGGTTACTGTTTTGTATTATTTTAAGTCATTTGGGATGTGGTGACACAGTCAAATATTTTGCTTACCAGATCCATCACTTTTGAAGCACAAAATATTTCATTATAATCATTGTGCTGCACATATTAGGAGCTTTACTGAAGGTTGCAGCTGATGTGCAGTGGGAGGTTTGAATATTTAACAAACTATGACAGTTCCTGTTCATTGAAAAGGAAGAATGATTAATAAATCCATGTGAAACAGTCGCTTAAAAGGGACGTCATGTCTTCAGTTTTGCACTCATGGGACACATGTACAGTAGTGTGAGTGGGTCTAAAAAGCCCAACTGAATTGTGCTCTGGCACATCTCTTCCAACCGGGTCAGGGCTGCCAACTGAACCGTGCCCAGGCACCAATCTGAGAACTCACACTCGCCAAACGAACCAGGAAATGGCACAGTTCAGATAGCCTAGTGTGAGTGCACCTTTAGACTGGTTTACCATCCAACAGGACTATGACCCTAGGCACACAGTTAAAATAACGAAGGAGTATCTTCACAACAACTCCGTGACTGTTCTCGAATGGCTCAGCCAGAGCCCTGACTTAAATTCCCAATTTAGCATATCTGGAGAGACTTAAAAATGGCTGTCCATCCAAGATGACAGAACTGGAGAGGATCTGCAAGCAGGAAAGGTAGAGGATCACCAAAAATCCAGGTGTGAAAAACTTCCCTAAAAAGACACTTGGCTGTATTAGATCAAAAGGGTGCTTCTACCAAATACAAAGTGTCTGAATATGTAGGAGCATGTGATATTTCATTTTTTTCTTTTTTTTTTATAAATCTGCAAAAATGTTAACAATTCTGTGTTTTTCTGTCAATATGGAGTGCTGTGTGTACATTAATGAGGAATTTAAGGGGGTCTGAATACTTTCCGTACCCACTATACTGTATATGCACGGCAAGTAACATCCCAGGGTTTTTCCAGTATAAGTATTTCAACGGATGCCCTGTAAAGGGATAAGAATCTAGACGTTTGACGATTGATTAATAAATGTTTCTAGGTTGCCTTGCCTGCTTCATAACTTCAACATCTTGTTTTTCATAGGTTTACTTGGCATTTGCTGGTGGCATTTGGAGTGTGCATTAAAATATTGACATTGTCACCGTAATTGTGCCACAAATGTTGAAGGCACTAATTTAAGGCACATCAAACGGAAATGCTCTTGAAACAATCATACTGAATATATAGGGAAAACTATTATATTTCCTTGGGTGTTAAAACTTATAAACCTTGTTCATGAGCATGTTTATTTATGCCATCATTATTTCAATATGACACCAAAATTCCCTAATGAAGTCGTAGGCACTGTGAAGACAAAAGCTGCAGCTTGGCCATTGCTGGTAACATACACTGACATTTCAGTGTCAGAAATCTGCCCTGAGTGATTGAATATTAGCAAACACACCGCAGGCATTCTGAAAACACCTTAAAATTTTCATGCACTTTATATTGAACCTTATGCCCCTTCTACAGCACCCATAAACACATATAAACCAGCCCACCTGGTCTCCTGCTGAAAAATCTGGTAATGCTATAATGCTGATTGCAATCAATTTTATTCAATAAGGAAATGGAATGAAAAATTAAGTGTTTTGCTTAATGCACACTAACTCCAAGGTCAGGCCAGTATCGGATGTGTTGACAGCACCATCTGTTCATATATGTGGCCATCTAACTGTATATCTCTATTACAAGATCGTGATTTATTCAAATATTTCCCTGCCGCCATTATCGCACGACTCATTCCATAATTTCTCTCTTTCATCATAAAGTCAAAAGGCGACATATAATGTAAACATCATCTCTCGCATAAATTAGATGTTTCCTCAGTTATTTATGCAGATTGGGTGGGTGGAGGGTGGATGTTTTGCATTTGCTCTAAAGCTGTGAAAGCTTGGGTCACGAATATTGTTTACAAGTGCTTTCTCTGTGGCAGTATTTACATGAGAATGTTTAATAAAGTGTTTTTATTACTCACACAGAATGCCCCCTTCAATATATAGGGCCATTACTTACAAAATAATAGTGTGCGGTTTCATTGTAAATTGAAGAATGCTAGATGACACATGCTGAGCCTCATAAAACGATTCTGGAATGTAATATTCATGAAAGGCAGCAAAAGCCATCGATCTTAAATGGCAAAGGATTTCTGTCATGCTAACAGTAAGTTCAGACAATTTCCTTTCTGGTCTCTGTGGTAAAATCTGTAAAACTATGTATTTTTTGCTCTCTAATAGCCTATAATTAAACTACTGAGCTTATGAGTTACTGTATATTTGGCATATTAAAGCACACAATTACCTTTTTTTCTGTAAGGAAGCTTCCCCAAGATGATGTTTTAGGATCTCATAGATAATCGAAAGTAATAATCAGATCTGTTTATATTCCCTCAAGAACTTTCATACCGTAGTGCCTTCGAAAATGATAGGACCCTGCTGTCTTCGGACAATAGCTAATATTAATTTGGACAGCTCACCGAACTACTGAAGCATTTGATATAATTCAAGTCAAGACACAACAGATGAAATCGCTCCCCTTTGAAGAGAATGGTGCCAGTGGGACAAATTCATGCATTCATGAGCTTGCTTCAAAGAACAGATGGTAATATCTAGCGGTCTGTTCTATGTCTTTGCCTCCTTTTATAAAGAAGCCAAACACACCAGTAAACCACACAAAAGGACATGATGATTTCAAATAAACAGCAGATGATTAGCATCTGTGGATCAACACTTATGACTTATGATTATGAATAGTTTTGTTGCATTTTTTTGTTTGGTGGTAAATCTAGCCAAGACCCATGTGAATTTTTAAAAGTCTGCATTTGCAAGATAAGATAGACAATGTTATACACCTCTGCTTTAGAATGAAGTCTCTTGTACAAACTAAGCCTTATCATTTAATGATAAATATCACTCAATAACTAATTAAATAAAATGTAGGTGATGAGACAAAGTTTCTGCTGTGAGCTTTTATCAGTGTAATGCCCCATTCCCTCAAATATATTTGATATTTTGAGATGTTTAAGCTAAAAGATTTCAAAGTCAACATTTGGATGTCGAAAATTGCTGTAACAATTTATTTTTGTTTTACTTATGGACGATCAATATTAAATAAAACAATATGATTAATTCATATAAAATGTAACTTTTTTTTTTATTAGAATATACAAAAGGTACACAATTTGAGATAATGCGAATACAAAGAAAATGAAACAATAATAAAAATACAAAAAACAACAACAATACAATCAAGTATGCATGTAAAGGTAACTTGGTAAACAGGTCAGAGTACACACAAAAGGAACAATAACAGTCACTAAATGAAGCAAGTAACTTATATAAGGAGTGACAACAATGCTAGTGATATAATGATAGTAATAATGACAGTAAACAAGCAAGAAAGGACAACAGTAATAATCATTAACAACAACCACTACAATAATAAAAATAATAATAATAAAAATAAATCCCAAGTACTCCACCAACTACTACAGAGAGTTTCTAATGCTACAACTATTACTACTGCTACTACAGCCACAACCACTACTACTCCTACAATGTGTACTACTACTGAACCTATTACCACGACTACTACCACTGATACTACTACTACTACTGATACTACTGATACTACTACAGGAATGACTGCTACTACAACATCTTCATCAACAACGTCTACTGCTTCTGATACTACTACACAGACAACGACAACGACTACTACTACTACACATCCACTACTTCTAATACCACTATACCAACGACATCTACTACTACAGATACTACTTCAACTACTACTTCAAAAACCCAAATTACAACTTCAACCACTACTACTACTACTACTACTACTACTACTACTACTACTACTACTACTACTACTATGACTACTACTACAACTACAGCAACCTGAATAATGACAATGGTAGAGATACTTGTAATAATGATAATGAGGAGATAACAGGACAGTCAGGACAGTACTAATAATAATGATAACAAAAGTAGAAGTAATAATATTGATGATAATAGTGAGGAGGTGAGGGGGGTTGGGATTTCAGGAAGAGAACAAATAATAATAATAATAATAATAATAATAATAATAATAATAATAATAATAATAAGTAGAAAATGGAAAGAGAAGAAATGTTACTTTGAAAAAAAAGTATTTTATCAAAGACAGTGATACAACATTTGTTTTGAAAAAATAAAAAAATAAAAAAATGTGATCCAACCTGAGACTTTATTGCCAAATATGGGCTTAAGTGTAAAAAATGACTGATTAATTTAGGAATTTTGTCAATGGCTTTATGTATAAACAAGGCATTGAATCATTTGGATTACTCATTCCTTTATAGATTCAGAAAACCAGTCAGTGTCTGGTTTGATCACCATTTGCCTCACACAGAGGAACACATTTCCTTTGCATAGAGTTGATCAGGTTGTTGATTGTAGCCAGAATGTTGGTCCACTGCAGGAACTGGATCATGCTGTCATATATGCCAATCCAGACCATGCCAGACAAGCTCAATGGGTGACATGTCAGATAAGTATTCTGGCCATGCAAGAACTGGGAGGATTTCAGCTTTCAGGAATTGTGTACAGAACCTTGCAGCATGGTGCAACATTATCAATGGGCCTCAGGATTAGGGATGTCCAGATCCGATCACGTGATTGGAAATCAGACCCTATGACGCAGTTTCAGACTCGGAATTGGACTGCTTTCTTGACTTCACACAGAAACAGCAACATGTTTGGCATGTTGCTGAGACGCTATAGACGAATTACCATGTTTGTAAACATTCAGGATGTGCAAAAAAGCCTAACATGATGCTGAAATATTATGAGAGAAAATAATTTTCAGTTTGTGCATTCCCTGTACACTGAATGTGACTCTTAATCTGAGCCAACATTGCACAGTATGTCGGGTTTAACACAGATTTAGACATCTGTGTGAACAATATTTGAGAGAAGTAGGGCTTTTGTGTACATAGAAAAAGTTTCATTAGCTTTAAATTCAACTAGTGAACAATGGGAACAATATATATATATATATATATATATATATATATATATATATATATATATATATATATATATATACTTTTTTTCAATATCTTGAATTTTAGGGGCATATAAGTGCATTGGCTCCATTATGCGAGTCACTAATAAGCTACATGAAACCTGATTAATAATAACTAAATTAACTGAAATAACTGAATTAAATACAAACTATTTAATTAAATAATGCATTAAATCAACAGCATTATGAATCCCTTTGGACAAAAACAGCCTATTGCTATGATCATGCTATGATCATCTGACACTGAACACTGAACTAATACTGTATCTGTTAAAAAAGCAGAATTATTGCCATCAGAGAAATAAATGCAAATTACATATAAAAATTGTATGTTGCGTATAAAAATGCATTTAAAATACAGCCTTGGTGAGCACAGCAACCTTCTTAAAATCTTAATAACTTCAACTTTTGGCTGGTAGTGTATAATCACATTTTAACACGGAATTCCACCCTCCTAAAAGGACAAGGTTCTGGGGTCTCGGTTTAAACTCCAAACAAATGCTGCAGTGCGACATTTCAAACTAAAATACTCCTTTTAAAATCAAAAAGCTTGTAGATGAGAAACAGTCTGAGTTTAAGAGGTTATAGAGTTTCTGCAGTGGTGTTTTCTCCTCTCTCCCAAACATATGCTACCCGGTTCCTCCGAGAATATTCATATTGACAGAGATGGCAGGTGTGTGTGGTCTGATTGACAGTTTTTGCGTATCACTGCAAACGCTGAAGCGCAACATCAACATCTGCACTGGAGAGCATCGCAGGAAATCTCCTTATTGTGCATTTGAATTGGATTGGATGTAATTATGGCGGAATCCTGTCTCTGATTTGCCCATATTGATTGTTTTTTTTTTCTTACTATAGAGAGCAGCATAGTTGGGTGAAATGAGTAAATAAATAAAATAAATAAATAAAGGTGAATCTAGAAGCAGTGAAGCATGACAAATTTGTGCAAACAAAGTGCGCGAGATGGGAGTGCTAAGTGGAGTTTTGACAGGCGGGTTTGACGGAGCCCTCACAGCAGAATTGCAGCGTCTGACCTTGGAATTTGAGCTGCTCTGGCACAACACACAAGTCAAACTTTATTTATCCCTTGTTCCTCAGGCAACGATCACAGATTATGCACTCAAACATTCAATGTTTATGACATACCTTGCTTGTTTTGCCATGGTATTTTAACTGCACATACTAAATTATTAGATTTAAATATTATGGGTCACACTCAAAAACAGTTTTGCTGCCTGTTTAAAATACTTGTTTAAAATGAGCTGAAACAACACAATTATAGAGTTTTTTGGGGACAACTTTGTTTTTTTTATGTTCAATCTACATAATAACCAAAAGACATACATAAGATCTGTTTCATGTTTGTGCAAACAAAATGTTATATTTCAGTTCTGCATAAATCTGCTGTCATAAGATGGCTGTATATGTATTGCAGTCTAAAAAGAATTTTCACCTACAATAACTGAAAGGAAAACATAGCATGGATTTGCATCATGTTCTGTGCAGTGTACTTCTAATACTTTTAAGGAGTATAAGAAAATATACTTTCTAAGAAAAAAAAAAACTTTACCTACATGAAATAATAGCGAAATCAACAATAATTGACTAAAAATTATATATATATATATATATATATATATATATATATATATATATATATATATATATATATATATATATATATATATTGTTTTACTGAATGTCACAGAAGGCATTAGCAGATTTGTATGCAAAACCAATTCAGTCTGAATTATACTTCCAAACAGTACTAATAATTGCTAACAGACAAATCAATCAGTCAACGATTAAATCAGCCTAGATTTGTTTAACTGATGCTGCTAATATGCAAATAACTAATAACAAAAATAACATGTATTTATTTTGTCCACCAAAATTCACATCTAACAAATAATTGATTAAATAAAAAAAATTATGTCATCAGTACACTGTTAAGTGATTGCAAACAATTTCCTTGGGCTGAACATTCCTAAACTTAATTTGTTTGTTTAAACTGTAGGGGATCAACCTACATTAAAAGATTAATCAGGGATTCATTATCTTATTTCAAGGAATCAGAACTTAATAGTTCAATTCACTTGATTCGACTCAATTGAGTCAGATTGAATCAGATTAAAGATTCACACTTCATCTACCATACTCGGGGTCAATCATTAACAGACTGCTTGTTAATTTCACATGGCGAAAATATCTTGTAAGTCTGTAACTATCTTACATCAAATGTAACAAGATGAATACTGTTTGTACTACTAGTTTTTAATTTACACCAATGTATTGGAAATATCACTAGCTTTCGTTTAGTACCAGATATCATACATTTCAGATACATACAGAAGGTTTCTTTTGCTACAAGGGTTTAAAACCATATATTAACTTGGTTGGTTGGAATAAACACAGTATATGAGGGAAACTATAACATGCTATTCAAAGATACATCTGCATTAGTTGTAACACAAGATTGTCTTTAATTCATATGCATTTATTCCAGAGACCCTTTGTCTCTACGATAGTATGCATCTGGCAGAATGTCCCATCTGAGGTGCACATGAAACGGAAGTCATGAACAAGAGTCTCATGAGGCAGTTAGTTAGGTTTCCAGTTGGAAGACTTGTAAAACACCATTGTAATGTATTTGAATCATTTAGCAAATTGGGCAAAAAGTCTCCTGAACACCTGCGACCAAAGTATTGGTCAAAATAATCAAATCAAGTGCCTCTCTGTTATCGGGATGGTATAAGCCTTCGAGCCAGTTCTAAATGACTGAGACACCATGGAGCCTGTTTTCCATGATTCAGATTCGGACTGTTTTTATTCTGTATGCCAGTGAGTCACAACAAAATTCAACCCATATAAATTGTTTGCAATAATTTTGATGAAATCCTTATTTTTTTTCAGTTTACAGTGGCAGTCCACCAAAAAGTATGCCCCATATTTGTTTTATATGGATATTTGAATACAATTCTAAGGAAAAGGACATAAAATAGAATCTTTAATCATTTAATCAACTTATTAGTTTTTACAAATTTAGGTGGATTAAACATAAAACAAGTTGTCCCAACAAAATCTTAAAAACTGTGTTGTTTCAGTTCATTTTAAATAAGTAGTTTGAACAAGCAACAACAATATTTTTTGTGTGCAGGTAAATTTAATCAGATACATTTATGTTCTTTGTCTTGTAAAGTATTCCGCAATGGTGTGGGGTGGAAAAAAAAAATGATGTTCACAATTCAGTGCATGAGTGCATTTTTATGTCAATCAACCTGAAACCTGTTTGACAAATCATAAATAAATATTGATCTATTCAAGCTTCTAAACAGATGATGAAAAACCCTACATGGTGCTGAAATATTATGAGAGAAAAACATTCTCAGTTTGACTTATTTCATACTGTGCACAAACACAGGCTCTTAACATGTGCACACTGTATAAAATAAATATTTTACTCATCATATTATGCATGATTTCCCAGTACTGGGTTGCAGCTGGAAGGGCATCCGCTGTGTAAAACAAATGCCAGATAAGTTGGCCATTCAGTTTGCTGTGTCAACCACTGATGAATAAACAATCTAAGCCAAAGGAAAATGAATGAATGAATATTATGCGTCATATTTTTATTACAGTGCATAACATTTACACCTTAGTTTTACTTCACATTTAAATGCTATGAAAAGCTATCATTTTCACAATTAAAGATGTTATTTTATTGTTATTTCATGTTATTTCAAACACAAAAAATACCACACACTCAAAAAAAAAAACCAACAACAACAATCCAAATTTAAATGTAACATAATAAGTATTCCAAGTAAGAATAAACAACTTACCAAACATTATGCCACATGCTGATTAAAACTGTGTCATAAATGTGATAATCATGTGAGGTAAATTATTTCACATCAGAGCTTCTTTTAGAAACAGTGAAAATGAAACAGAAATATTACTTCTTTATTTGTGGCACACAAACTGGATGTTCGCTTTTTGATGGAGTTCATAATAGTGATTGTCATGTAAAATAGTGAACACCACCACATTGCATTCAATTCATATTAATTACATAGCAAACATTTGTTTTGAGAAGCAGATTATTTTTGTCTTGTGTATAAGAAGGGTGTGTATCTGAAACTTACAACAAAACATACCACAAGAATGTATTTGTTAGCGTTTGGGGATGGAGGAGATGAGGCGAGGACCCAATTGCTGGAAATGAAGGACTTTATTTTACAAAAAGTAAACAAACCATCTTAAACCCCATGGGGAAAAACCATTAATATACACACAATACTAGACTTGAATTGACAGGATTTGGCAGGACAGACACTAAAGAGATCATTGACGACAAACTCAATGACATCCTCAATGATTAGGAGCTCAGTGATAACAAATTGCATCTGTATCAATGAATACAGACCAGCACAGGACAGAACACGCTAGGAGAATAAACAGGGAAGAAAAACCAATGAACATACAAGTAGACAGGTGAATGAAAACAGGATTATCTTTTTTGACTATCGGAGGAGGGGGACACATTTTTTTTCCTCTCCCTCCTTTCTCTGAGGCTCTCCTTGCCCTGCTCTCCAAACAAATAAGGAATTATGATCATCTGGTCTCTGAATGCAATTGACACCATCTTCTCGACAAGAAGTTTGGGTTCGGGGGAACCCAACTGTCCTATGGAGGATGTTCGCAGCTGGATACATGATGGACAGGGCCCTGGGGTATCGACGATTGATAAAAGTGGTCAGTGCGGCTCAAAACTCCACCAAGCTGGCCAACTGGATTGAAACGTTGGTGAGCAGGGTTGTTGGTACTCAGACAGTGGCATTACACTTCAAATTGGAAAATATTGGGGAGAAAGCGGTTGCAACGTGATTTAGTCAGACCTGGAGAACAGACATTAGATATTTGCGAAATTGGCAGATATTGATTCAAATTGAAAGCCTTTTCTTCCAAGTTCACTGCATATAAAAGTGTACTTTTCATAACAAGGTGGATGGGACAAGACAAGAGCACATGGTACAAACAATACAACACAAGCCATGTGCTCAAATACAAACAAGACTGGAGCACTCAGCCAATGAGAGAACCATGTGCTAAATGACACCAACACAACAGAACGCAAAACACAAACACCCGATAAATGAAGACACTTACTGAGCGCTCACACATGCGACACACATGTTCCATCCCAGTGCCATCCGAAACGGAAACCAAAAAGAACACTGCGCTGCAGACAAAACAAACACAGACACCATCCAGAGCATGCCCAGACTCCGCGCGTGCACGGGCCGGGCGTGACCAAGACTCAAACACGAACAATGACAGGACATGAGTACTTACCCAAGAGATTCGAGCAGAGCACTACACACTAGGTGGGACAAGTGGGACTAGGTGGGGCAGAGTCCTGACAGTATTTCAGATTCGAAAAATAAGTGAACAATGTCCTCTAGAGGATTCAACATCAGAAACATGCAGAAACATACAGCGAACAACATATTCCAGATTTTGAAAAAAAGTAGGCTGAGGCGTATATTTCTGATCAGCACAAGTTACAATATTTTCTGTTATTATCACTGCCAACTGTAAAAGTAATTTAATAATAACAATCATAAAAATAATAATAATACAAAATGACAAAATAGGTCAATGTAGCGGCCAGTTTAATGAACCAGTTCCTGGCTGCCATCTTGAAGACAAACTAACCTGCCCAAATAAAATGAAATGAAATAGAAAGTGCCTGTGCAAGCTTGTGTACATTGTATACTCATCCTTAGACATCACTGACTGCTGGCTGAATGTCTGATGCATATATGTAGGGGGAAAAGACTACAATAGAAGTACTTCTGGAGTTTCGTCCTCTGGATAAATTCTTCAGGATTTCCAAGAAATGTGTGTCATGTTCTTGAACAATTCACCTGAAAACAAAACCATGATGACACCAAACCCCCTCATGGAAGAAGAAGGTTCTTTGTAAGCCACTGTGTTACTTGAAATTTATTTAAAGTACTGTGCATGACATTGATGCATCCAGATCTGCTCCTGGAGGGCCACTGTGCTGAATAGTTCAGCTCCTACCCTATTTAAACACTTCAGAACCAGCCTACCAAGGTCTTACTATGTACACTTCCAGAGAGGCAATTTGGAAAAGTTCCAATGTTGCTTGCCTCAGTTGGTTTCACAAAGAGGATTTTTATTATTATGGCAAATATATGACTGGTGTTGGCAATGCATCTGTGAATCTTTCAGATCATGCATTTCAAGTGAACGTCAGTCAAGTGAACGAGAACAGATTTTTCTGATTTCAGGCATTTGTCTGCATTTCTGCAAAACCAGTCAGGGAATGAAATTCATGCCTAAAATCATGCAGTGTGAACTCAGCAGATCATTATCATTTAAAGAAGCCTGCGTAGAAGCCAGGCATTATGAACAGAGATATTTTAAGGTAAAAAGTGTGCTGTTTTATAAAACTTTTGAGGAAGAATCATGCCAACGTGTGAACATTTGATGTCTCTCTTAAAGGTGCAGTGGGTGATTGTCTTCAGAAACATTTTTGTCGTGCTGGTTAAAGTTTCTTCACATTCCACAAGTAATGATTGAAGTAAATGATCTAAATGTATTTATATGTATTTTTATATTCTGGGTAAGGTATAAGACTAAAAATTCCGATAATTTCCAGACAATTCTCATAATTCCTAGACAATTCCCATAATTCTAATAAGTAGCCCAAATTGTCTGTCAGCAAATGTAGATTTGTACATCTCCTTTCACGCAGACAGATCCGCCATTTGCATGTGCACTCATGTTCACCTTCACACGAGAGACAGAGAGCTATAAAAACAAATGCTGGATCAAAACTTTAAAATCCTGAATCAATACGGGAGTTACTTTTGCATGTTGGAGGAAGGACGATGCCATGGCTGAAGAGTTTATTTTAAGCAGGCAATGTTATGTTGTGAAAGTATTTTAGTCACGTAAAGCTTATGTAGAATTTTTTGTCTTATGAAAGGTTATTTACCAATGACAACCTGTGACACAGTCTCTATGTTGTTTACCATGCTACATTGAATATTCGGTCTGAACTACCATTTAGGTATGGCTTAGGTAACGTCGTAATGTAACGAATTTAACTCCACCAGCAACTTTCTCAAGCACTTCTCAAAGGATTCTATGATAACTCATCGCCAAAGAGGACATCGCGCCCAAAAACACGGTGGCCCAACTCAGCCTAAACAGGTTAAGTGTATTTTTTGTGCAGGTTTGGGAGTGAAGATATCTTCTGAATGTGAAGAGATATACATTCACATATCACATCTGTTGCATGCAAGTTTGTTATTTCCAATGGAGGCCTGTGACTTGCTCATACATATCCAGAGTGCATATTGCGCCACTGCAGTGCTTTTGCATACTATGGATGTTAATGATTACATATATCCAGTTTTCTTCTAAATGTTTTTTTTCCCTGCTGAAAAATCCAGCTTAAACCAGCCTAGGCTGGTTGGCTGGTTTTAGCTGGTTGACCAGCCTGGTTTTAGAGGGGTTTTGGCCATTTCCAGGCTGGTTTCCAGCCATTTCCAGGCTGGTTTCCAGCCATTTACAGCCTGGTCTTAGCTGGTCAGGCAGGGAGATGACCAGCTAAAACCAGCTTGACCAGCCTAGTCAGGCTGGGAGCCCAGCCTAAACCAGCTATGTCCAGCTTAAACCAGTCTGGTCAAGCTGGTTTTAGCTGGATTTACCTGGTCATTTTCCAGCCTGACCAGCTAAGACCAGGCTGGAAATGGCTGGAAACCAGCCTGGAAATGGCCAAAACCCCTCTAAAACCAGGCTGGTCAACCAGCTAAAACCAGCCAACCAGCCTAGGCTGGTTTAAGCTGGATTTTTCAGCAGGGTTGTGTTAAAAAATAATTAAAAAAGACAAACAGGTTTGGAACAAGTGAATGATGAGGGAATATTAAGTTTTGGGTGAACATTTTAAGTCTTTTGAATATGTCAAGCTGTTGTGATCAATCCATTGTAATGCTTTTCAGTGAATCTTAAATTGCTGGAAGAGCTGTAGTTTATTTTGTATTTTTATAGGTACATTTTATATGGTTTAAAAGTTACTTCAAAGCAAAGTAATAAAAAATCTGATTACTTTTTACATGAAGTAATTAGTAATGTAAAAAGATTACAATTTTCCAGTAGTAATCTGTACTTTGTAATCTATTACTCTTTTTTAAAGTAACTTACCCAACACTGATTAAAAAAGTACTATAAAGTGGCTAATGACATGAACTAGTGGGTTGTCTACTGTCATCTTTATTGTGCATCTTTCATGATATCAGGAGGGTGGCTTTGGATGGCAGGGGTGGGACTGTGTTTTAAAGATATTATGCTAACAGAGCATATTATGAAACAGAGACTAAAACAGTTGTATCAATCTCTTAAACACTTTTGTCCAAGCCCACCTCTCAGAAATGTATAGCACTAGCCAATCAGACTAAAACTGGCAATATCAGTCTGCACTTGTCATTTCTGTTTGCAAAATACTTCACCCTAACTTCCGAAAACTGGATTAAAAGTTCATCCTCCACAGCAGAACTTATCTGCATGCATTTTGCATCCCCAGAATTATTTTATCCACATGGTTTTCTTTTCCAAACTCAAGGTGTGAGGTCGTTTTTTAATGAAAATAATACTCCCAATAAGGGCACCTTTAGAAATTATGCAAACATATTTTATTTTAATGCCTGAAAGAGCATTTCATCTCCAAAATCCGCTCCTTTAATCTGTAAGGAAGCATGTTACCACAGGCTGAAGGATTCTGTCACAGCTATTTGACTTATGATCAGACACATAAGGATACTCTGTGCAAAACATCTGAATAATGCATGACCGGGATCTTCTTAAACACAATCCATATTTTATATTTAGAACTCATCCTGGTTTTTGGACCAGTTGACATTCCACAGAAGGGACAACAGAGGGGATGTTCAAATGACAAATGTTTAAAGGGGGTCTGTGGGGTTTCATGAAAATGTAATTTCCCTCCAAATGCACTTTAGAAAGGCTAACCTTCTCCCCCATTGTGTTCACATGTTCATTGCATGCCACGTATCGACAGCAAGCTCAAGTGGAGATTGTTGCCTAATGGATTTCATAAAGTCACAGGCAGCATTGTTTCTGTCAGCTGAGCTCAGAAGAAAAACTAAGGAGGCATTTAAGATGTAATGAATCAAAACATATTTGGCAGCCCACTTTAGAGAGTGCTTTCCCTCTTTGACTTTAAGCTAAAAAAAAAGTATTTGGTCTTAATGTTCAGTCGCTTGGATTGGGCTTCACCGCCGAGTTATTTAAGGGCCTTTTTTTGACTCATGCTGAGTTAATGTACATGATTCACAGCAAGACTATTCCAATTGCCTTGATGAAGTTAGCCTAGGGAGGGGTTACCATGTCTGGCCATGGGTTCTTGTTCCCTAGACATTGCTTACATTAGATTTAATTTAAATTCTGCTGAGAGACATTAATGTATTTGACTCAGAAACACAGGAAAGAACATTTTATATATCCCTGGCCTCTGCAGGTCTCTTTTTACATTTACATTTTTGTAGATACTGAAATGCATGTGGGATTTTCCACACAAAATAAAATAAAAAATAAAATAATAATTTTAACTTTCTGATTTATTTGAAAATATATTCACATCAATATTTATTGGTTTGTTTGTTTATTTGTTTATTCATTTTTATTTATATCAATGCTTTTACTCTGGTAAGATACATTAAACTGGTTAAAATTTATGTTCTGTTCATTTAAATACATGAATTAATGAATGAATGAATGAATGAATGAATGAATCCAGTTTCATGGAAATCAAGCATTACTTTTATTTTCACAAACTAATATAGTTATTTGGTATAATAATAAAAATAATTCTACTACTACTACTACTAATAATAATGTTTCATTCCAGGTGTATTTTGTCTCTCTGTCCCCTTGATTTTAATTTTGGATGCTGGCTTGGTTTAAAACAAAATTAGTACATAATATCAAACTTAATAAATAGGGATGCACGATATATTGATGACCATATCATTATCGGCTAATTAATGCTATTTTTAATCTTATCGTTATCGTCCAATGTCAAAATTAGGCTGATATCTTTAAGCTGATAGATTATGTATATGTACAGAACTCTTTGCCTCACCTATGCATGGGTTGAACTTGTTCAGACTTGTCCAGTGCACTATAATGGAGCTTACCTCACATTCTTTATTTTTTCAAAGTCCGTCCTTTCTTTGTGTGGTATTGCTGTGCGTTAGTAACCACATTCCTTATAATTGTAGATATGTTCGATAAGAATGTCATAGTTGTAATTTGGTTTCAATAGCAGCGATGCACACATGTTAAACAAAAGTCGCTCTTCATTTGCATAAACTTGAAGGATTCTCAACTTTCTTGTGTCACTCGACACGCTCACCTGGTCGTCAACGGTAGCTGTCGCTCGCGAAGACGGAGGTTGCCAGAAGTTGCTCGCTCTCAGCAAGAACGAACATAAAAGCGTAGACAAGCAGCACCTGCATGTGTTCAAAAAAATCTAAAACACCAAATGGGACAAATCTAAGTCACATTTTCTAAAGTAAAACTATTTGTATTTAGCGTTTTTTTTTATTTCTGCTACTCTAAAAGCTGAAATAAGCACAGTGGCCTCCATCATCCGTAAGTGGAAGATGTTTGGAACCACCAGAACTCTTCCTAGAGCTGGCCGGCCATCTAAGCTGAGTGATCAGGTGAGAAAGGCCTTAGTCAGGGAGGTGATCAATAACCCGATGGTCACTCTATCTGAGCTTTAGCGTCTTCTGTGGAGAGAGGAGAACCTTACCAAAGGACAACCACCTGTGCAGCAATCCACCGATCAGGCCTGTATGGTAGAGTGGCCAGACGGAAGCCACTCCTTAGGAATTTGCCAAAAGGCATCTGAAGGACTCTGAGACCATGAGAAACTAAATTCTCTGGTCTGATGAGACTAAAATTTTACTCTTTAGAGTGAATGTTAGGCGTTACGTTTAGAGAAATTAGCACCGCTAATCACCAGGCTAATACTTCCCGACAGTGAAGCATGGTGGTGGCAGCATGGTGTTTTCAGCAGCAGGAACTGGAAGACTAGTCAGGATGGAGGGAAAGATGAATGCAGCAATGTACAGAGACATCTTGAATAAACACCTGCTTCAGAGTGCTCTTGACCTCAGACTGGGGCAATGGTTCATCTTCCAGCAGGACAATGACCCAAAGCACACCGCCAAAATATCAATGGAGTGGCTTCACAACAACTCGGTGAATGTCCTTGAGTGGCCCAGTCAGAGCCCAGACATGAATCCTATTAAACATCTCTGGAGAGATCTGAAAATGGCTGTACATCGTCGCTTCCCTTCCAACCTTGACAAAAATTCCCAAAGACAGGTGTGCCAAGCTTGTGGCATCATATTCAAAAAGACTTGAGGCTGTAATTGCTGCCAAAGGTGCATCGACAAAAAGCAAAGGCTGTGAATACTTACGTCCATGTGATTTTTCAGTTTTTTTTATTTGTAATACATTCATTTTTTTTTTTTATATTATTAATATTTTTAAAATAAATGAATTTAATCCATTTAGAATAAGGCTGTAACATAAATAAATGTGGAAAAAGTGAAGCGCTATCTTAATGCACTTTAACATTTTTAAATATTATTGGCTATCGTCCTCCAAATCTTAAGAGTTATCAGTAAGCGATATCAGCCAAAAAATCCATATCGGTGCTTCCCTATAAATAAATACATGTCTTGTATCTCCGTCAAGTTTGCATTCATTTGTTAAAAAATGCATTTGACATTTAAACTGCATGCAGCTCTATACCACTACAGGACAAATGGATCTTGCATTCTCTCTCTAAGACCCACTGCAAAAGTGTGAACCGCTCTCCAAAGACAACTCAATTTACTGCATTCCCGCTTGATTTCATACTGTCATGGCCCTTTTCACACCCTCAAAACACACATAAGGTGTGCAGTCTCCCTACGGACAGAAGCTTTCATACCAATTTTGCGTCAACATGGACCATACCCAAAATGACCTTTGGTCCTGTTTTCACACCAAGCATCCAAATCAAACTCTGACATCAAAAATATGCAGCTCTGAACCAAAAATAATTTCTATTTGCACACTAAAAGGGTTTTTATTTTCTTTTATGAGCAGAAGGCGATGATCTGAATCTATGCCAAAGCACCCAGAGAAACCGGAGATTCTGCTTGTCAAAGTATTGGATTGAATCAAGTTCATAACACAAGAGCTCCTCAGGGAAGAGACATTCAATTAAAATGAAGAAATTCTGATGGCACTTTAAAGCTAGAGAGACTCGTTTTTATATTTAATTAGATCACACAGTCAATTGAAGCCTCTAACTGACGTAATGGATGTGCTCCCGACGCTGTGAGACGTCGAGTCCCTTTAGCATCACTTTGTTAATTGTCTTCTTTACCGTAGGGGTCAAATGTTAATCTCCTGCCTTCCGTCTCATCGGACCTCACACAATGCATCATATTATCCAAGGAAAAAGGCTTGATGACCCATCTTCATGCTATAGTACAAATGTTTGAATATAGCTGTAATTCAAAAAGAATCCCAGGGCAAATTGGTTTTCCGGATTGACTTGGGAAATTCCATCAGGACTGAGGAGTTATTTTAATTATGGGAAATTGTATGTTCTACAAATACACAGTTCTGGATGCCAAAGTAGTTTTAGATTCACTTCTTAACATCTGATAGTACAGTATGGGCTATGCAATAATCTCTTTCTAAATCATTGATAATATTTTACATTATTTATGATAGAGTGTGGCCACGAAAGTGTGGTTCACTCACACCCACAAAAAATGATACAGTAATTTTAAGCAAATTCTGTAGTGGTTTTAAATCATAGTATAGTAAAGAGCTTGAATTGGTTATGTTTTTTTTAATAGTTTCTACAGTAATACAACCACTATCGTAAACAAATGACCTGTGGAGTTTTCTACATCTATGGGGCATATTATACAACAATACATCACATTTTATTGTAGTAAAATATAGTTAACTACAGTAGCATTGTAGTTTATCAATTCACTATTAATAATACAATATGCTGTAAAGGTGAGTAAAGTGTTGTAAATAATTAAATATAAGCATCATAATACACTTCGTCACCTTGGAATTATAAGGTTCTATCTGCTTTCAGAATGATTTTGATATATTGAGCTTTTAAGTTTTTGCATTCCATATAGCAAGCAGTATGTGTGTAATATATATATATTTTTAAATAAAAAGTCTTAAATGTAAACAACTTATAAAAAAAACATGCCATAATGTAAATAAGTTGTCATTTAATAAGAATATGGCAATAACTGAATTTTGACAAAAATGTCAGACAGAACTTTATAATTCTAAGGTGATAAATTTACTATGATGTTCAAAAACATTATAGTATTTTATATAAATTATAAAACTAAAGTATTTATTCAGGTTGGCAGTTTATTTTAAATTAATAATAGAGTTAAAAGTCTCAAATTTTGGTCACTCGTGCCAATGCCAACCATCAGTTACAATAGTGTCAGTAAACGGTAAATGATTTTTGCAAATTACACAGTATTTAACTGTAAAATGAACTGTATTTTACTGTAGGACATTTATGCAGTATGATACTGTATTTTAAAGTTGCATTGTGAAAATTACTCAACATTATACAACAATTATACAACAAGATAAATGGTGCTGTAAATGTAAATACAGTATTCTTGCTGTAACTGATTTATAGTAAGTTACTGGCAAACTGCTTCAAGTAAGTTACAGTAGATTCTACAGCAAATTGTTAACAGTGTAGCGTTGTTCTCTGACAACTTCACTGTCTTTCCCATATCCGTGAAAGTTACTGTATGGTGTGGAGAAGCCCCAAAGAAGTGTACCACCCAGACGGTTGCATACCCAGAGCGAAGCATGGGGGTGGATCAGTGATGGTTTGGGTTGCACGATCATGTCATTTCCTTGGTATGGACAACTAAACAATTCTGCAGAACCATGTGCACCCAAAGTTACATTGTAATCTGACCGCAGTGTAATGTATCAGGATGATAATGCACCATTACACACAGCAAGACTGGTGACTGTTTGATGAACATCATAGTTCAATCTTCATAGTTGAAGTTGAAAATCATCCAACGCCTGCATACTCACCAGATGTAAATATATATGTATATACAGTTGAATTCAGAATAATTATTTTGACCTTAAAAAAATTCCTTGCTCTGATAAACATCTTTTGCGAATTATTCAAAAAAGAAAAAATGTATTTGTCCCTATAAAAGTAAAATTACTGTGCTTACATATAATTATAAATAAATAAATTTAGAGGAAAAAATCAAATGGCTTTTAGAGGTGTTTCCATCTAAACTCTTCATATATGTATGTATATATATATATATATATATATATATATATATATATATATATATATATATATATATATATATATATATATATATATATATATATATATATATGTGTGTGTGTGTTCTTTATATACAAAAAAGAAATAAATAAATAAGTTGACACTACCTGGCAACTTTAAATAATATTATGTCAGGGAAAGAGTTAAACTAATCTAAAAACAAAAAATTATGTTTACTTAGATTGATTATTAGTTTCAATAATTTAACTTGACAATCCTTCAATCTTTAAAAAAAATCCTCACAAAAAACTTAACAAAAAATTTTTGTGTTGAATGCCTCTGAATTCCACTATGCCATTAGAAGCACTTATGGAGCCAAGTCAATCTTAGGTAGCTTATTCCAGCCAAGCTCTCTTTGTAATGCTAATATTTACAATAAAGTAAGAAACTAAGTAAGCAATAAATAAGTACATAAGCAAATAAATTAGTTTATCAATTTTAGATTTCCTGGTGCTGAAAGTCTTTGAGTCTTTTATTCAAGACTTTAAAAGCAAACAATGACAGTTATCTGCCTTTTTACAACATCAGTATTGCTGAAATTGTTGTTTTTTAAAGGCAAAGGCAGTATTACGGTGAGAGAAGATTACATTTCCCCTGCACATTTTCCTCAGGTGACCTGTAATTTGAGCAGTCATTTCATGACACAGGGGTCAATAAATAGTTCAAGATTTGAGAATAATCTTTCTCTGTGTTTATTATTTTGCTGCTCTTTTTACAAACTGACATACTATGATAATTTAATTAATTACATTCTGCATACATATCTCAAGCCCCTAGTCTGAGTAAGCATTGCTTTGTTTCCTTGACTAATTCTGCTGCCAAAATTTGCTTTACAAATAACCTTTCCTTCAGAAACATGCTGTATAACCACTGGCAAAGTGCCAGACTCTAAAAATCTTGGCTCTTACAACCAATAAGCACCACACAATAATATTTACAGCAGTGCATTTTATATTAGCATGTAATGTGCATTGCTTTAGAGCGACGCTTTGTTTCCCCTTCAAATGTAATTCCTATTCAAATGGATCTACTCAAGCAATGCCGTTCGCAGTTGTTCAATTTGGTTAACAGTGTGTATTTTGAAATGATACATAGTGATGCTGAATGCAGAGGTTATCTGTCAAGCAGCATATGTAGAGTAAATCCCCATAAACCACTTGTGTAATAGTGCATGTGGCCCTTCCATCCAAGAATGAGGATAAATCCCTTCCTTTCCCAGCGTATTGCGAACAAAGATCACAAATCCGTGACAATCGGAAGTCCTCTTTACCATTTCTCTTTCAACATTGCTATAATGCTGACATGTGCGGTAGGCATGTTTTCAAACAGTGCCCGTGTTCTCCTGACACATTCGAGATTACCATTTATTTACTCCCACTTGTACACTGTATTTTCTCTGGAGTCAGAGAGTTTAAAAATATAGTTTATTAGAGACCTAAGAAACACTGTGCCCTTATTGGTTAGACGGCTGCTGCACTAGAGACAATATACAGTGTATGTGTGTGTGTGTGTGTGTGTGTGTGTGTGTGTGTGTGTTGTGATGTATGATGTATAATGTATTTATTTCTTACCTCGCACAGAATGTTCTGTCTCTCCAGACTGGAGAGAAATACTATATACTGTACCACACTCATTCGTAACGCTTATGGAGTCTACAGTGACTGACAAGTGGAATCCATGAACCTGACATCAGGACATGAACACACTGTACAGTTTTGAGCAGTGAGTGTCACAATTACCTTTTTTATGTCTACTGAGTTCAGGAGAAATTCTATATTCACTTAGTGGTAACCATAACGATATTTAATTTAGACGTTTTGGACCTGCAAACAAACACTCCGCATTCCAGCAGCAATATCATATAAAACCAAGTTGCATTTGAGGCCAGGGATTTTTCATTCTTTCTATCAATCTAACATGTTTGAATTATTTACATCCATCCATTATTTGTTTTCTTTATTTATTAATTCATATCTATCTATCTATCTATCTATCTATCTATCTATCTATCTATCTATCTATCTATCTATCTATCTATCTATCTATCTATCTATCTATCTATCTATCTATCTATCTATCTAATTGCTAACCATAACTTTTACAATCCATGCATTTATATTTGTCACGCTTGTTTCTTCTTTTGATCCATCCATACATACATACATCCATCCATCCATTCCTTAGTTTATCTATATTTCCTATCCATACATTCATTGTGCTTTTGTTGTTTTTAATCCATCCATTATATATTTCATTTATTATATTTGATATTTCCATCCATCAATCCATCATCTACAGTTATTTTGTTCTTCTTGTCCAATGATTCATCATACAATTTTCTTTTTTCCATCCATCCATCCATATATTCATCAGTTATCTTTCTTTTTCATCATTTTTTTAGTTCCATCCATTCGTCCATCCATCCAGCCATCATCAACACATATTTTGTTCTCCTTATCCATTGAATCATTATCCATTTTTCATTTTTTACCATCCATCAATTCATCAATTCAACATTGCATTGTTGTATTTTTTCAATCCATTCATATCTTACATTCTTGTTTATTTTATTTGTTCCATCCATCCATTCATCACTCTTCAGTTTTATCACCTATCCATCCATTATCCTTTCATTCCAGCCATCTTTATATTAACCATGTCCATTGTTTTCCTATCCATCCATTCAGTCTGACTGTCCTTTTATCCATTTAAACATCCATCAGTTTATTTGCTTTTTTCTTTCCATCCCTCCCTCTATTTTCTTTCCATCCCTTCCATCTATCCAACCATCAGTGCTTGATAAAACAACTAAGATTTTAAGAACAATTCACAATTTTATGATTGGACATCTAGGTCTGTGACATGTAAAAATAATGTCTAGAAACTAATAATACAATAATTACATATACAATATAGAAATGTTTACAAATACATGCATTTAACAAACTAGCTAAACTAATATGCATTTAAAACGTCATGTTTTGGTTTTGGGGGTATCCAGGACCTGATTTGTGGCGGAACACGTCACATCCGGCACCTCTGAAATCTCATCCGGCACCTCATTTTACTGATTCCCCTCCTCAACCGCTCTCCTCCGCCATACGCTGTTCATGGTTACGACATTATTGCAACAAACAAGCATATGTTTTAATACATTCATAACCGCGTTCGTGTTTTACTGTCATGTTTTTTAAAAAACTAAAATAAAAAATGCTAATTTTCACTATCTATAATCTATAATAATAACTCCTGTGTAGTCCCACAACATTCTGTATATATATATATATATATACAGTTGAAGTCAAAATTATTAGCCCCCCTCAATTATAAGCCCCCTTGTTTATTTTTTCCCCAGTTTCTGTTTAACAGAGAGAAGATTTTTTTTTCAATACATTTCTAAACAAAATAGTTTTAATACCTCATTTCTAATAACTGATTTATTTTATCTTTGCCATGATGACAGTAAATAATACTTTACTAGATATTTTTTCAAGACACTTCTATACAGCTTAAAGTGACATTTAAAGGTTTAACTATGTTAATTAGGTTAACTAGACAGGTTAGGGTAATTAGGCAAGTTGATGTATAACAGTGGTCTGTTTTGTAGACTATCAAAAAAAAAAAAAATAGCTTAAAGGGGCTAATAATATTGAACTTAAAATGGCTTTTAAAAAAAATAAAAACTTCTTTTCTTCTAGCCGAAACAAAAACAAATAAGACTTTCTCCAACAAGAAAAAATAATATCAGACATACTGTGAAAAAAATCCTTGCTCTATTAATTATCATTTGGGAAATATTTAAAAAAGAAAAATAAATTCAAAAGGGGGCTAATAATTCTGACTTCAACTGTATATATATGTATATGTATGTGTATATGTATATGTTGTATAAGAATAAAAGTATGAGAATGTGTACAGACAAACTATAAGGTTGAGTAAATATATTGGTTCTTATATGAATACAGGCACACAAAATTCATAAATCCACCATTTACACGCTTTAAAATGTTGCTTCATATATTTCACGGTACCAAAAGCATTTACCTTATACTTATTAAGTTCTACTTAACAGCTCAATCTCTTTCTGTTGTGTAACATGAGTTGCTGCTAGACTGCATGGCTGTGAGCAAAGTGTCAGACTTGTACACTTTGATATTGAGTCCCAACATGTAGTTCTGTCTCTGTGATTTGTTACACCACACATGGAGAAGAGTGACACACATTTCAGAAAACTGTCAGTGTACAAAGAGAGCGGCTTTGCTGCATTAACAACTAGTTGTTCAGGATTAAGCATATTTATGACATTTCTATGTTTGTGAAGTGCGTCTGTATGGAACAGGATTAAGCTCTCAGAAAAGACAGGTATGTAGTGTGGATGTTACATAAAATCAGGTATAACGCCTACTGTATATCCAAAAGCTCAGAATTGTGGTACAAATACAGTAACAGAGGTTGGGGACAAGTCACACATGGAAAAGTCCAAGCCAGTCTTTTACCATCAAGTCTCAAGTCACAGTTCAGACAAATCAAGCTAGTCTAGCCAAATCAGGGGTTCACCCAAGACAAGATGCATCACAAAATTAAAGGTTCAAGACACCCTGGAGTATTTATTTTATATATATATATATTTCAAAATTTGAACAGATTTGTGTGTGTTGAGCATCAGTTAAGACAACGTTAGCACCTGTCAGCTTTAATTGTGGGGAAAACTGAATCATTTTAGGCTTTTGTGATATCTAATTTCATTTTCAGGGTTTTAAATCATTTTTGGGGCGGGATCAAAATTGGTGATGCAGTATGAATCTGCTAGTGGAGTGATGCGTCGGTTTCCCATTATTATTCATAGTGGAGTATTCTTATCCTATAACAAGACACTGCTTCTTAATTATTCTTGAGAGCACGTGCTTTCCGAAGGCATGGCAGACCTGCCAAGCAGTGAGACCCAATAACTGGGTGAGACCACGCATAGCACAAGTCGTATGTGTTTGTTTCCACGATCCATGGGGTTTGTTGCATGTTTTTCCCCGCGACAGCTTCTGTCAGGGCTGTTGGTTTGCAACAGGCATTTTTGTAAAGAAAGCTGAATATTAGATAATGGCTGACCATGTCTTTTATCAGTTGATGTCGTTACCATTCAGACATATTGCCTATATTCGTGCTGCTTCGTTCGCCTGTTTAAAATCCTCCAGATTACCGGCAGGGTTAATGGTTGAAAAAGATAGGGCAAGAGTCCTGCTGCACTGCTCTACTGTGTCTGCAGACCTGGGTATTCAGGAGGAGAGACGTCCTCCTCATTTATACTGTAGTGTTTTTATAAACAGGATTATTTTTATAATGATATAACAAATTGTAATTATGTGTATATGAAATAACGAATAACATATGTAGCAGAAAAAATGTGCATTTTAACTTTGTAAACTATAAAATCATGGGTCTTCTCACGGTTTGTGTCTCATTTTGTGAGCCAGCTGACAACAGTTGTTCGCTCCCTTCTTTTACCCTGCTCTGCCAGCCACGCCCACTCCTCTATCTGCCCGCCGAGCTTCACACCCGTCTCATTTTTTTCTATAAAAATGTATTTGTAGACTGAAAAGATTTAAGACTTATTTAAATATGTATTGTATTAATATTGCTATGAATTGTATGGATACATGTTACATTGAAATATAATAATAATAATAATAATAATAATAATAATAATAATAATAATAGCATATCCAGTCAAGCATGTCTATTTCATTCTGTTTAATTCAACTTTTCAACAGTGAATACTTTTTCTCTTTGTTTATTCCCCAAAACAAACAGATTTTTCATTTAGTCATTTAGTTAATGTTATAACTTAACAGCCCAGAAAAGCAGTTAGGTTGCTTAATTGTCTTTTCTGAGGTAAACACAATATGCAGGATTTATCAGGCATTCTATATACAGTGTCTTATCTGTGAAGTCAATCCCATACTATAAAGCCTTGAAGTAATACAGCTGCAGCATGCCTACATCAATATAGGATAATTTTTGCCATCGGCATGGCCATTCGCAGTCTTTTTCGTGTCACTTAGCAACATACAGAAAACAATGTAGGGGAGCTGCGAAGTTCACCCGTGTTTACAATCTCAAGTTCTCGGTGACTGATTCGGCCATACAGTATTTTTTGTCTGACTCATATGACTGAAAAGTCAAGTGATTGCTTCAGCATCTCAGTGTAAGCTTACTACCATCCAGTATAAGCATGCTGCTAGTCAGCTTTTACATTTAATGTTACTCCATCCAAACACTTGAAAATGCCCACATTTGATTTAACATTGATATTAACGGCACCCTCATTTTAAGATCCCTTAAAATTCTAGCTACACCAACTGTTAATTTATAGTCAAAGTCCCTAATAGATCTATCTCTTTATAAGACATGATCAAAAAATACATTTTCATTAAGAAACACTAAAACAAAACATAAAAATTCAACCAAGGCCAAACTGACATTTACATGAGTAATTTTTAAAGATTTTATCGAACCTGAATACAATAATTATATTCTACCTGTTCTTTTGAGTCCTGAAATGTCAGATTTGAGGTTGTATTTGTCATGTTAGATATTCTTGACTTACATACACTCTGCTTCTGGCATATCTTCAACGTCCAATTTGAAAGTCGTTATAGCTTAAAAAAACAATGGGGTATATGCACAGAAAGTGTTTTTCAGCCTGATAAACATTTGGTGAAAGGTTAATGTGACTATTTTCAATTTCATATGGTTCCTTTTACAGCATCAATGTTGTAATGTAATTAAAATACAATTAAGTTAAATAGACTTAAGGATTAATTTACTTGTCCAAGCTTAAACAAAATGACAGACCATTTAAATGCAAGCTCCATCAGAAGCAGCAGCCGAGCACAGAAACTCCATTGAAATAAATTTCTATATTTTAAAAACTTTGCGCAGAACAATGTAATTTAATTGAGAGCTTTATGTCCGGTCTGATACCCACTTTTGTATCTCAGTCAGGCAGTAAAGGTCTTTGAATTTTAAGAAAATCTTGTAATGGTTACTTTGGGGTATAATTTACCCCAATTGTGGAGTATGTCTGCCATGTTTGTGACTGTTTGCGTTTTGCAGAGTTAAATACGCAGGAGCTAATTTGTCATTATTTGTCACAATTTGTCACATTTATTAATTATTATTCAAAACAAATTTAATTTATGTTTATTATTTTAAGTTCAAGTCATTGCCACTTAAGCCTGGTTTATACTCGACATGCCTGCTTGTTTGCTTGAGTGCAGAATGACACATACAAAACAATGCCAGAGGTATACAAAAATATGAAAAGCATAATACAATTTTAAAGAGGTACAAAAAACTAAATAAAATTATGACTAAAGAAAAAATTTTACAAATAATGCTAGGCCTTACTAACTCACAATAACTTAACAGTGTCAAACAAATACATGGTTTTAACAGCTTTTTTGTTTGTACTTTCCTTAATGGTATGTATATAAGTATTTAGTTCTTTAAGTACCACTAAAAACAGAGGTTTCTGATTGCTGAAGTTACATCAATGGATATGTAACTTGGTAAGTATAATGAAAAGATTAATAACGTAAGCTTAATTTTCCAACTTCTTATCATAGTTCAAAAAAACTAAAATAACATATTCATACAGTAAAAGAAAATTTGACAGCACTTTATTATTTTTAAATGTAGATACCCTCCTCCATAATGTTTGCGGAGGTTCGCTTTGGGTGCGTGCAACATGGTTTTGGCTGGTGGAAGCGTAGCGCACAAAATTTTTTTAAACTAAAGCGAACAGTTCGTGTAGCACCGGATTTCAGTTAAATATGAATCAATTTGACGCGATTTCAAACAGGTACGCCTGTACAGACATCTTTATGATCCGTCCATGCATTATCATTGATCATAGGGCTAACCAGATGACCAAGAATTCTTGGCTAGAAATTGCAACAGCAGTGGGAAAGGAAAAAAAGTTTTGGTTAAAAAGTTTAGAAAAACTTGAGAGATAAGTTTGTTAAAACCAAAAAGAGAGGCCATGGCAAAAGTGGAGACAATTACATATCTTTTGGTGATAATAGTCAGGAAAGCTGGACCGTTATTGCCTTTTTAGTATATAGGACACCAACTATATATATATATATATATATTATATTTATATTATATATTAGCCCCCCTTTTTTCCTTTTAAATATTTCCCGAATGATGTTTAACAGAGCAATGAAATTTTCACAGTATGTCTGACAATGTTTTTTCTTTTGGAGAAAGTCTTATTGGTTTTATTTTGGATAGAATAAAAGCAGTTTTTAACTTTTTAAAAACATTTTAAGGTCAATATTATTAGCCCCTTTAAGCTATATATTTTTTGATAGTCTACAGAACAAACCATTATTATACAACAACTTGCCTAATTACCCTAACCTGCCTAGTTAACCTAATTTACCTAGTTAAGCCTTTAAATGTCACTTTAAGCTGTATAGAAGTGTCTTGAAAAATGTCTAGTAAAATATTATTTACTGTCATCATGGCAAAGATAAAATAAATCAGCTATTAGAAATAAGTTATTAAAACTATTATGTTTAGAAATGTGTTGAAAAGATCTGCTCTCCATTAAACAGAAACTGGGGAAAAAATAAACATAAATAAATAAATAAATAAATAAATAAATAAATAAATAAATGTATTTATTATATATATTATTATATATAACAAAAAAAAACAGGGCATCAATATATTGTAAACAGATATGTTCAAATATATTCCTTTCCAGTTATCAAAAAAGTAATGGTACCTTATTTTAGTTTTGTAACTATAAAATTGTTTTAAATTCCAAAGTGTAATGTATATCTATCAGTGTAAAACCTATGAATGGTGGAAAAGCAGTCTGTAATTGTTTATTAAAACCACCTGCGTCTCCACTTTTTCCATGGCCTGTTGTCATTAAAATATAATAAACTTTAATAGGTAGAACTGTGCGAGATGCATCACAGTTTGATTTAAAATATATATATATATATATATATATATATATATATATATATTGAATGGGATAACAATCTTTATAATAATTACAATAATTTATAAAAATAATTAGTTTAAAAATCTTAAATTTTACTATGGATATATCAAAGTTCGGGAAACTTTATACCTGTTTATCTGTCTGATTTTACGATCGCTTTCTTTTGACCGCCCCCTGTCGTTTTGAAGAATATCACAATGGCGAACGCATCAAGTATAAAAGCCTCGTCCGTTTTGTGAGGTGCGAGCACAGTCAGTGAAGGTCTGCAACGCGGCGCCAGGCGACAGTATAAATCTGGCTTTAGAGTCAAGTCAAGTCACTTGCTTTCAAGTCAAAGTCAAGTAATTTTCTTACTTTTATCGAGCAAGTCAAGTTCCCCACCTCTGGTAACTAAAATGAGCCTAAAGCATGACTATTTATGGTGCAAAAATAATCTTTGTTGATATAAATAAATTGTTTAAATAAATAAATATATAAATAAGTGTATTAATATTATGTATAATAGTTTTCTAACCATATAGTCATAATATAGAATAACAATGCTTGGTTTCCATGTATGTTGAACATTTTTTTTTCGTACTACAATATTCTGTAACAAATAAAATAATAATAATAAAATAAATAATTAAAAAACACGTGGTGATTTAGTAAAGCACACTTCCAACCCTGAGAAAACCAATGAACTTCCCAACACCCAATTAATTTTTTACACCAAGGTTTTGCTGAATTATTTAGAAAGCACGTGCCCTGGGCTTGCCGAGGTAAAAGAAAGGATGAGTGAGCTTAGCTTACATATTGTTTGTTCACCGGGCACGGTACATTGGGCGGTGACATAAATATACATGGCCTCTTCTCCACCTGATGCTTAATCTAAAGATAGCTGTCGTGACACACTTAAACGTAAACCCGTACTCCTTAGAAAGCTATTGTTCCAGAGCGTGAGCAGCAACCCCTTACAGTCGCGCCGACAGGAATCCATCCTCTGTTTCCACCATGCATAATTCACATGTCCATATTTAAGTGTATTCACCTATTCATAATGTGCTTAATATGCAAACAGTAGCTAGAGGCTGAAAGTCTGAACAAGGGCGGAAGCTGAGGGATGCGATACGCTGGCATTTGCATACCCTCATTTTACTCCCTTGCTTTTCAAAGTATGTGTTTTGCTTCCTCTTTGCGGAACATCCACTTAAAATTATTTAAACATATTTAAAAAGAATACAATACATTAATTTACAGTGCACATCAGAGATTAGTACACCCCATTTAAAGTCATATATTTGTGTCCATTTTCGTGCATCTTTAAAAAGATATATTTTTTAAATACAGTTACGCTCATTAAAATAAGAGTTTTGTCAAGTAGCATCTTTAGCAATAAAATGTTAATACATTTAAATTCAAACAAGCTACACAATTCAATTAGTTTTAGTTTTGGCTTTGGTACTGACTAATTAAATGTGTGTAGACACAAACCTCTTATCTTATCTAAACCTCTTATATTATAGCACCTTCATAATATATATATATATATATATATATATATATATATATATATACACTCACTTTATTAGGTACCAACTATGTTAGGTGTCCAACTGCTCGTTAATGCAAATTTCTAATCAGCCAATCACATTGCAGCAACCCAATGCATTTAGACATGTAGACATGGTCAAGATGATCTGCTGCAGTTCAAACCAAGCATCAGAATGGGGAAGAAAAGTGAATTAAGTGACTGTAAACATGGCATGGTTGTTGGTGCCAGACGGGCTGGTCTGAGTATTTCAGAAACTGCTGATCTACTGGGATTTTCACGTACAACCATTTCTAGGGTTTACAGAGAATGGTCCAAAAAAGAGAAAATATCCAGTGAGCAGCAGTTCTGTGTGGGCACAAATGCCTAGTTGATGCCAGAGGTCAGAGGAGAATGTCCAGATCAGTCAAGCTGATAGTAAGGCAACAGTAACTTAAATAACCACTCGTTACAACCGAGCAGAAAAGCTTCTCTGAACGCACAACACGTCCAACCTTGAGGCGGATAGGCTACCGCAGCAAAAGACCACATCGGGTGCCACTTCTGTCAGCTAAGAACAGGAAACTGAGGCTACAATTCACAGACTCCCAAAAATTGGACAATAGAAGATTGGAAAAATGTTGCCTAGTCTGATGAGTCTCGATTTCTGCTGCGACATTCATTTCAGATGCAAAAGCCACTAAATGCCACTTCCGCCAAAAATGACCTAATGACATTGAGCAAATGTTTTAGGCACGTAATACATGTTCAACAAATATTTTTGCTTCAAATAATCTAAATGCCATCGTCAGCACATTCAGAAATGACAGTTTGTTTGCAAAGGCCACTAAACGCCGTTTGCCTTTGATAGCAAAAGCCACTATGTTCCAAGAACCAGAAGGCACGACTCGACTCACATGTTTTTAATGTAGCAGCACACTGATATGCCGGCTTTTATGAGAAGACTTTTTTTATTCTGCTTCCGATTTCGATTTTAAAAGATGGAGTTCCTTGAATTATATGAGCCTGTTCAATTGTCAGTGAATGGCAAATGAAAACGTCCCTTACTTCAAAACTCATGTATGTGCATTATACGAAAAAGAAAACACACTGTACAGTCAGAAGTGCAACATGCATTCATAATTTATTTTTGCGCAGCGACGCTACTTTTAATGAGTCTATTTTACTTTACATTAAACAACAACTGCGTTTCAAGAAAGACAAAGTTAAGATGCCATTCTTTTATCCTACATGGATGCTATGAGGATAAACAAGAGACGAAAAAGACCAAGACCTTGAGTAAGGTGAGGATGAATAAATGACGGGTTCTTAAAGTGTCTGAAGGGTCACACACCAGGCCACGCAGCACCATGCATTTCAAAATTCTAAGCACAGTTTTCTATCAGGGTACACACACTGGTGCCGCAAGTCGACGGCTGTTGGCAGCGCCCAGCCACGACTCAGGACACTGTTCATATTTCTGTCGCGCCACAGAGCGCCATCTGATTAGTTTTATTTTAAATAGCATGTGAATGTGCGCATCTGGTGTGCGATACTTTCAACTGTCATGTGCGCGCTGTGTTGTGGCGCCGAACGGCGCATCCAGTGTGTGACGCCCTTGAGAGACATCCCCTTTTAGGCCAATAGACCTACCTTGTGTTTTATTTGCTAATGTTATATTTATAATTATTCATTTTACCTATCCGCCTGATAAGCTTTTTATATTAATGGACAATGCTCAGATATTGATGTTTTTACAATGTTTTTACACTACATTATTTGAACAGATTACTTGACAGATTTTGAACAGATTACTTGACAGATTTTAATTTTTAATTCAGGTGGTTTGTGTAATGTGTTTTATGTTTGGTACAATAAATTCTAATTGCAACTTTAGTGATTTTCAACTAACTACAATGTCTTGTACCAATAGGTGGATTTAGAGGTTTTTGCGAAAAAAAAAAAAAAAGCACAAGTGGATTTAGCTGGTTTTGACACAAAAGAAAATCTACATTCTTAAAAACCAAAAAATTGTCTAAAGTGACATTTAAAAGGGCTGGGCACTGTGCATAGTGAAAACTGACTGAGAGATACTGTATGTTTTTTCTATGTTCACTTGGTATTTTAATGTGAAATTAGTATAACAAGCACATCTGTGGCCAAAGCTCTTTTGAATTCATTGTGTTTTGTTCCTCCTCATTCTTTTCTATTTGTGAATGCCCATAATATTGCTGCAGAAAAACTGGTCTCAAGGTTTTGGGGTTATTTGTGATTCTACCAGTTTAATGTATATTACCCCTATAATTCACACAAAGCATCATGGGCATACGAAAAAGGTGAATAACTTGAAATGATGTGTACTGAATAGCTTTCACCGACTCCCAGTCGTCCCTGTCATTGTGCCTGATTAGTTGCATCAAAGAGTCTCCTGGCCTACTTCTAAACCGCAGAGCTCTTGACCAGGTTGAGACGCTCGACTCTGATCTGCTGTGGTTCATTTGTCGTGTCACCCCCGTTCGGGACACGCAGAGAGATTTCCGCAGCTTGGCATGAGCACTGATTAACTTCCTGCGTCATTTTCAAAGATTAATCGCTTCCTGTGTGCAGCACCTCGATGGAAAGTGTAATAAAGAGGCTGACAAGGTGTTGTTCAGGGAGGTGGATAACCGAAGCGGCGTCACACCGAATGAAGACTAATGACAATGCAAGCAGCAAAGACTTTCCCAATGCTGATATTTCCCTCTTATCCAAAGTGTCAGAGGTCATGTACAGTGATTTTCATGTCAAACACAACCTGTCGAGTTGTATAAAAAAATAGCCCTTTTCCTAACTGTTTTTTAACATTCAGTCATGGCAAAACCAAAAAGCCTGGTTTTCATAATAGACAACTTCTGTGGTATTTTCTAAATGCTGAATGTTAAACTTTATTCCTTATAAGGGAAGTTATTTATTTAATTATTTATTTATTTTTCTAAGATATGGAAATGCAGCTAATACAGTTAACGTCCTTAACGTTTTTTTTTTTTTTTTTCGGTAACACTTTATTTTGATGGTCCATTTGAGAATTAGTAGACTGTCTGCTTAATATCTGTAGATACTGCTCCTTCAACAGACATTTAACTGGCTATAAGAAACTTTGCAAGTACATGTCAACTTACACTAACCCTAACCCTAACAGTCTACTTATAATCTAATAAGAATTAGTTGGCATGTAGATGCAGTGTAACTAAATTCAACAAACGGATCATCAAAATAAAGTTTGACCAATAGAACAATGGTAAAAAAGAAAATCAAAATTGATACAAAAAACTGTTGATGTGGAAAATGATTTAGCAAATTTCTGTTTGTGTATGTGAAATTTTGCCAATAAAAAATAGAGATTAGCAATATATAAGACTTTTGTTGGATTTGTTTTCATTATAAAATAAATAAATAAATAAATAAATAAATAAATAAAGATAATTATAAGCCCTCTTGTGATTTTTATTTTTTTCTTTTAAATTATTTTAATATTTTAAATACGGTATGTTTATCAGATACAATATTTTTTTCTAAAATTTTTACAATACAATTTTTTATTTTTTAAAAACATTTTTAAGACCTACTGTAAGTTTCCCAGATAATCTATATACACTTTTAAATAGCATTTTAATCTGAATTATAGTACCTTGCAAATAACTAAAACAACATTATCTACTGGCATCACGGCAAAGACTAATAAATTTGTTATTAGAAAATAGTCATTAAAACTATTATGTTTAACAATGCTTTTGGAATAATTTATAAAGAATTTAAATGTTCAAACATTGTATGGGATTTATTTTATTTTTATTTTTTGCAGGTCAAACATTTAAAAATGATTGCCTTGGTAATGTGAATAAAAGGTCGAATTAAGCAAGTTCATCATACTGTATAATGTCATTGTTTATTTACAAACTTTTCATCCATTTTGTTTGTTTATATGAAGTATCAAAATATTGGGAAAATCGATTTTCAGAATGCAGAAATCTCTTAGATTTGCATATTAATTTGTGTTGTGAAAATTAAGTCTAATGAGTTTGAAATGAAAATGAGTAAATCATGACAGAATTATCATTGCTGCAGGGTGAGCTGACTCTTTAAGAAGGGTAATGAATTCTGGTACACCAGGTACTTTTACTTCTTTACTGCTTTCACACAAAGCAGAACTAGACCATCGTTGTTACCTGAGTGTGCAAGAAACTTAAAAGAAATCCAACCAACAAAGTTTAAAAGATTATGAAAAGATGTGATGCATATATCACCGCAACCTTTAGGCCTCATTACTGCCCTCGCCAGACACTCTATAATCTCTCCATTTCACCCTCCCAGAATAAAAGCAAAATTCTATAGACCTAGCTATTTCCTCCTACTAAATAAGAGAATTGTGTCTGTGCATTGACAGCATGTGAGCAATCCTGCATCAGCACTGTCTGAAAAAATTTCAAAGTGTCATACAAATGGAGAACACGTAACAGTGCAATAAAAAAATATACAGTTCCACTGTTCTGACAATGAAAATGCTTGGCCATTAAGCCGTATTTCATATTTTATTTTTGCTGGCACTCTTCTGAAAAACTCGTCTGAGCCTGTTATCATTATCATCTCAAAAAGCTTTTGAGCTGGCCTCAGTGTTTATCCGCTAAAGCTCACATCTGCCAGTTGCCCACTCGGAAAAAAGAAAGGTTATCTTTACAGCCATCCTACCAAAGGCCCAAATCAGCTATAGGGATTGAGCTCCGTGGCACGGTTTCATCAGCAGTCCACTCGTTTTATAACCATCGTACCTGCGTGTTTTTAAACCGGTTAGAGCGAGAACCGCGTCCTGCGACCTGCGGTGTGCACGCGCATGTAAGCGCCTCCATTCACGGCGATGCAATGGGCTGTGTGATGCGTGCTAAATGCCCACCCAGCAGCCGCCGATGCCCTCTCTCCAGATCTGCCCGCATACTTGACTTTGATGTGATGCATATTTATGCGCAAGCTGCTCCACGCCATGCGGACACATTAACTTTGAGGTCGCTCACCCGCAACCTTCGCTTACGCCACCATCTTTCAGGTTCACCGGCACTCATGATCGGCCGATATTTATTTATTATGATCTCCCTTCACCCAAGGTAATTAATTAATTGCCAAGCAGCTTGAAGCTGTCAGCCAGTATGTTTTGGTGTCACAAGGTTTCCCTCCACCTAGTTATCTGGTTTCCTCACAGGATTACAGTAGAGACAACTAACATGAATATTTAAAACGGATTCTAATTAAACTTGGGTGCATGAAGCGCACAAGGGACAAAGGGATCTGCAACCGAACCCTCCTCCTCGATTGATCCGCGCTCTCCGCGCTCCCGCTGATAAAGACAGCCGGAGAGGTTCAGTATTGTACGGGGGCGGAACTGACCGGCGGCTTTAACTCAACAGGTTGAAGAAAGGCAGAGGGGGAGAAAGGCAGCGGGTCACTTCTTCTAGACATTTAATGGATGTTCAATTATTGATAGCTCCTGTGGATCTGGTTGTACGGTAGTGGCTTCACACAAGTAATTCTGCTGCTTTCCACCAAGTCTATTTTAAGCTGAGAGAATGGGACACGTTTTAATCAAATTTAGATATGGTCTTTTACAGTTAAAAAGGGCAAACGGTGTCACTCGGAGAGTACTGTATTAAAAACGTCCTAGGTATTAAAATGCATTCTCGGAGGCCTTTATCTTTTTTTCTGCACCGAATGCGTGGGGTCTAAATGTGTAAGTAGCCTGCAAAGCTTGCAAATCTTAAAATTATATAATCAGCATGACGCTTTGAAAATATACTTAAAAAAAAAAATAATCAAAAAATGTCTGAGCATTAGTTCTCTTTCACTTTAATGTCAGCAACACTAGAGCTTGCATTTTCCGTGTTGCATTTTTTTATTTTTAGAGTTTGCATTGTAAAAGTATGTTTCCACGGCTCTCAAGGCTCCTCTAAATTAGACCAAATTATAATAATAAAAATCCAACACCCCTTAAGTATATATATATATATATATATATATATATATATATATATATATATATATATATATATATATATATATATATATATATGTATATATATATATATATATATATATATATATATATATATATATATATATATATATATATATATATGTATATATATATATATATATATATATATATATATATATATATATATATATATATATATATATATATATATATATATACAGTCCATTTCAATAGACATCAGGTCAGAACAGTTGTGCTTATTTTATGTTATTCATTCATTCATTTTCTCTTCAGATCAGTCCCTCTATTCATCAGGGGTCGCCACATTAGAATGAACCGTTATGTTCAAACCATTTTATTCTATGTCATACCAACATAAAAATGCAAAAAAAAAACAAAAAAAAAAAACATTAAGATTGTAACATTTTTACTTTCATTTAGAGGTTTTTGTTGTAGAGATTGCACCTTGTTTCTAGCACACTTCATCTCCATCTTCCTCATCACTCCACATAATGTACACATCTTAGATTTTCCATCTGCTATATGCTCAAAAACTTCAAGATCTATATATTCTGCATATAAAATTGTTTCAGCAATGAATTAGTACATTAATATATATATATATTTTTTTACATAAAAAGTTCAATCAGCATTACTGGAGTTTTAATTTCAGTAACTGATCTTGAACCCATTGTCCATCTTACTGGACAGACATATTTGAAGAAAAAAAATCCTGATCTAAAGCTTGCAATGTTACAAAATATTTTAAACTTTAATTAATAAGTGCAATCCCTCTTTTTTACATACAATCTTTGAAATATTGGTAACATATCAATAAATCTGAACAAAAACATTGTGGTTTAAACATGTGGTTTATGTCTGTGTCTGGAGTGAAGTGATGCCATGCTGCTTTTCAGTGCAGTGGATTTTGTATTTCAAATTACAACATGCAGAGCCTTACTGACATTTGATTGGACTGCAGGCTTTAAATTAGATGAAATGCTCAGAAACCACAAAAAAATAAATATGGGCTGGCATGTGATGTCCATTGTAATGGACACAGGGTCTGAAGGAGTTAACAAAACCAGTTAAAAGACAAAACCCAGACAGAAAAACCCTATAACAGAACTTGCAAAATTTTTTTAAAGAAAAAAATAAATAAATAAAAATGAAACGACTCCAAGCTGCCTCTTTTAAGAGTTTGAAAATGTTTCAGAGACCAATGTACATTTCCTGTGCAAGTTTAAAGTCTTTTTGAAATCTATGAGAGGATTTATACATTTATATCTGGGATTTGTCCAGGTCCTTTATCCCTTGCATGTGGCCTACATCAAACGCAGAGAGCTTGTTTGGTTGTCTGTATCAGCAAAGAAACATATTTCTCTAGAAGGTGGCCTTTCTCTGTGATGCACTGCAAGAACATGATGGAGGTGTTCTGTTTGGATGCACGCATGTGTGTGCGTGTGTATGTGTCAGGCACCCAGCCCACAGCCGCATATGCAATGCGAGTGATCAATCATAGGAGTCACCGTATGTATAAGAAGGAATATAATCTTTCCTATTAAGCTATTTGATACTCGATAAGAGCACAGTTCCGGCTCTCTGCCTACGGTTGTTCGGATGTATCATTTCCCATCATTTGGTGTGAGTAACATTTCAATACCCCGCTGAAATTTGATTAAAGGTTGACATGAGCATAATAAGAATTAAATGCCATGCCAGCGGTGAAAATGTATCCCAGCGGAGAAAAAAGCGACAGAAATTTCGAGAGGAAAACTCCAAACTCCCACTCCCTCCCACCTCACCTTAATGTCATTATTCCTGATCTGCCAAAGCTATTTTAGACCGCCGCCTAATTAAATGAAATCCTGAGAGGTGAGGACATAGATAGGCTGAGATAGAGGATTGTGGTATTTTCCGTAGATGATGATGGCAGACGATCACAGAGAGCGCTAGTTCCCTCTTCAGAGAGCACTGCGAAGGGCTAAAGCTGCAAAAGCACCAATTAGCAAGAAGTGGAATGTGCGCTCGGGGACTTGGACATCATTAAGGGGTTATCTGATAATACATATGATTGAAAGGGCTTGCAATTGGACAGTGTGCAGAGGTTGACTGCATGCACTGATTTTCCATTTTAAGTTTGCTAAAATTGTAAATAAGGCAATGCAGTGGCGCAGTAGGTAGAGCTGTCGCCTCACAACAAGAAGGTTGCTGGTTCGAGCCTCGGCTGGGTCAGTTGGCGTTTCTGTGTGGAGTTTGCATGTTCTTCCTGTGTTTGCGTGGGTTTCCTCCGGTTTCCCCCACAGTCCAAAGACATGCGGAACAGGTAATTTGGGTAGGCTAAATTGTCCGTAGTGTGTGAGTGTGAATGAATGAGTGTGTGTGGATGTTTTCTGGAAGGGCATCCGCTGCGTAAAACAAATGCTGTTTAAGATGGTGGTTCATTCCGCTGTGGTGACCCCAGATTAATAAAGGGACTAAGCTGACAAGAAAATGAATTAATGAATGAATAAATTGTAAATAAGTATGGAGGCCTGTTTCTGTACTCTTTAATTAGGGTTGGAGCTAAGCTCTGCTGGACTAGGACTGTTGGATTGTTTCAAAACTATCTTGGTAAAACATGTACAGTACATGTTTGATTTTTATATGCTTGTCCATATTTTACACAAAATATGGATGGGGGTTGGGGGAAGGGGTTGGAGCAAATTCATGCAAAACATTTAATTTGGCCCTCCAGAACTAAAGTTTGCCCAGGCCTGGTGTATCATGGGCAGAAAGAGGAAAAAAAAATCAATAAAATAAATTATTATTATTATTATTATTATTATTATCATTATTATTATTATTATTATTATTAATAATAATAATAATAATAATAAAATAAATGCATAAAAATTTATATTTTTATGGAGTTTGCCTCAGTTTATACATTGCAATTCTTCAATTCTAATTTGTTTATTTTGGACAACGTAGGCTGACTTTTTTTTTTTTTTAATTTCTGAGTTCATATTTAACAACACCTGTGCCTTGATTTCTCACAGTTGTAAGATTGAAGGTACCTAACAATTCTGAGTTTATAATTAACAGATATTACTTTTTACTCCTTTCACAATTTTACAATGCATTACATTTTCTTTCTATCTGGGAGTTGTTTAACCATGCAGTTGCACACACAGAGAACTTCTGTCCCAGCCAGCAGCAATCACCATACATATGTGCAATGTATGGCTGTGTTTGAAATCGCATGAGTAATTTCAATGAGAAATATTTTTGAATATTGGGAATTACATACTCAATCGCTCTCCTACTGCTTTTTCCTTACCTAATAGTAGGGAAGTATGCTGTTTCGATCGCATCCTATGTGTTATTTTCATTGACTAGGATCACAAATGTGTTTTAGGGCAAAAGAGTAAGCAAAAATAATTTTAAATGCTGGGAGGAACTAACTGACCCCAATCAAACAAAAACATTTTACAGGTGAGATATTACATAACACCCTATACAAGCAAAAAAACAAGGAGACCCAATTAGCTACCACAATGAAAAACAGGCAACAGTATAGAGGGCAGACTCTCAGCTACATGACTTTCCACCTTAGCTTCATCCACCAACTCCCATCTCATCAACCAATCAGGTCATCCACATTTTTTTTTATTAGGCACAGCTGATGCCCATACCTGGATAAAAGAATGACAGAAAAAAAAGCGAGAAAGGGCACAAAAATAGAGAGAGAGAGAAAAAAAAAGTGACTACTTCACTTACTAACTAACTAACTAGTAAGGAGTAGATAGGGGTGATAGATAGATAGATAGATAGATAGATAGATAGATAGATAGATAGATAGATAGATAGATAGATAGATAGATAGATAGATAGATAGATAGATAGATAGATGTGTTATTGTGTGTAATGTAATACTTATCAAAATCCATAACACTGCCATTTTATATAACTTTGACATATGTTATGTCATTATTAGAAGCTGAAAGCATCAATGATGAATGGTAATGTTGTAATAGAGTGGCTCCCAATCTTTTCATTTTTATCAGTATTGATTTATTTATTTGAGAACTTTGGCCTTTGAACGTTTCTTTTTGATCATGACAAATTCAAAGCTTCAAATATGAGCTATTTTCATGTGTCTTATCACCTCACGCTAGTTCTGATGATTATCAAAAGGCTGATTTAATTAAGTTCACTATTCATGTTTGTCATTTTGCCTGCAGAATATGCCTCATTGTAAAGTGCTAAATTGTTGAATTCAGGGTATTTTTGCTTATTTATGTAATTATCCTAATTTTTATTGCAATCAATCAGCTTGCAGTATATTAAACATCATCTGTAATCAAGATCAAGAGCTGTTTGGTTGAACTTTACAATAAATGGGAATCTAAAATAAGCAGCGAGATGAATGAGAATAAAAATAATCTGTGTGTGCCTATACTATATGTTCTAACGGCAACATATGTTTGGTCTCTCCTCTTTAATCTTCTCTGCAGATGTTAATGTTCACTGAAATGAACCTTTTTTTTTTCTTTTCCTTTTTTTTTTTTTTTTTTGCTCAAGAAACAATTGAGCTTAATGGCTTTGGGCATGATTGCGCTCTCTGTGATTAAATTGCTGCTTTCATGATGTTTTCTCTGAAATCATTGTCTGTTTTAGCTTTGCATGTTAACAGTGCAGGAAATAGACAGTAAGGCAATAGATATACACTAACTATTTACAGCATAAAAAATAAGCCTGTCCACAACATATAAAAATAATAATACACAATATTATACCTGTTGTGTATTAGAATAATTTAAATCTGGGACATGAAGCTAGCATGCACTTATACATACACTGTAAAAATGTAATTGTAAATTAGCAGTTGTCTGTATTTTTTGATTCATGCTTTTATTTTGATCTTCTCATGTTTATTTATGCTTTTGAATTGCATTATGTGACCTTGACTTTTCTTCCAACAACTTTGACCTTGAAAAGTTTGAAAAAGTGACTTATTAAAATATTTGCATTTAATTTACATTAAATGTTATTAACATTTTTTATTAGTTTAAAGTGATGTGTTGTCTGGGTTGATGTACTGTCAGTATGTTTTCTGTTAATTTACAGACTTATTTCTCTATATAATATTTCTTATACATTATATTATTTCAAACTACTAAAATGTCAATAAAACCACTTTGTTAGACTGTAGAGTTGAATTTTCAACATCAAAAGTCAACAGAGCAGAGATCAAGGTCCCAAAATGCAACTCACAATTGTAAAAACACAATTTTGTTTTACAGTATACATACTGTACATTCAAACACACATGCATGCATACATGCATGCATACATACATACATACACACATAGTTTGTTTGCTTGTACAGTATGTATGTTTGTATTTATTTATGTGTATATACTGTATGCAGGGGCATAACTTCCACTGTGGACAAGAGGGACATGTCCCCTTAACTTTTTAGAATTTTATTTGTATTTTTATCCGGGTGATAATGCACCAATACATATAGCAAGACTCATGAAAGAGTGGTTTGATGGTAATGAAAGAGAATGATATATATATATATATATATATATATATATATATACAGTTAGGTCCATAAATATTTGGACATTGAATCATTCAAAAATGTTTGGCTTTATATACCAACACAATTGATTTGGAATTAAATGAACAAGATGTGATTTAACTGCAGACTGTCAACTTTAATTTGAGGGTATTTACATCCAAATCAGGTGAACGCTGTAGGAATTACAACAGTTTGCAGTGCCTTCCACTTGTTAAGGGCCCAAAAGTAATTGGACAATTGGCTTCTATGCTGTTCCATGGCCAGGTGTGTGTTAATCCCTCATTAGCCCAATTACAATCAGCAGGTCCAGAGTTCATTTCAAGTGTGCTATGTGGATTTGGAATCTGTTACTGTCAACTCTCAAGATGAGATCCAAAAAGATGTCACTATAAGTCAAACAAGCCATCATTATGCTGTAAAACAAAACAAACCCATCAGAAAGATAGCAAAAACTCTAGACATGGCCAAAACAACTGTTTGGAACATTTTTAAAAAGAAAGAATGCACGAGTGAGCTCAGTAACACCAAAAGTCCTGAAAGACCATGAAAAGCGTCGTGGATGACCAAAGAATTCTTTCCCTGGTGAAGAAAACACCCTTCACAACAGTTGGACAGATCAAGAACATCTCCATGAGATGTATGTGTGTGTCTGAGTCAACAATCAATAGGAGACTACACCAGAGTGAATACAGAGAGTTCACCACAAGATGTAAACCATTGGTGAGCCTCAAAAACAGGAAGGTCAGATTAGAGTTTTAAACAAGCCTTCACAGTGCTGGAACAACATCCTTTGGACAGATGAGATCAAGATCAACTTTCATCATGGGATGGGAAGAAAAGAGTATGGAGACGGAAAGGAACTGCTCATGATCCTAAGCAGTGAAGCGTAGTGGTAGTAAAGACATTGCATGGACATGTATAGCTGCCAATGGAACTGGTTCTCTTGTATTTATTGATGGTGTGACTGCTGACAAAAGCAGCAGGATGAATTCTGAAGTGTTTCAGGCAATATTTTCTTCTGCTCACATTAAGCCAAATTCTTCAGAACTCATTGGATGGTGCTTCACAGTCCAGATGGAGAATGACCCAAAGCATACTGCAAAAGCAACCAAAGAGATTTTGAAGGGAAAGAAGTGAAATGTTATGCAATGACCAAGTTGGACTGAGCTTGCATTTCACTTGCTGAAGACAAAACTAAAGGGAAAATCCCCCAAGAAAAAGCATGAATTGAAGACAGTTGCTCTAGAGTCCTTATAGGTATGAAACCCAGCGTCTTGTGATGTCTATGCGTTCCACATTTCAGGTTCTAATTGACTGTAGAGGATTTGCAACCAAATAATAAAAAGTTTAAGTTTGATTCTTGATTATTATTCTGTCCAATTACTTTTGGGCCCTTAACAAGTGGAAGGCATATGCAAACTGTTGTAATTCCTACAGCGTTCCCCTGTTTTGAATGTAAACATCCTCAAATTAAAGCTGACAGTCTGCAGTTAATGCACATATTGGTGGTTTCATTTCAAATCAATTGTTTTGGTGTATAGAACCAAAAACTGATAAAATTGTGTCGATGTCCCAAGATTTATGGACTTAACTGTATATATATATCCATGCAAAATTTAAAGTACCTTGCCATTTTTATTTTTGGCTATAACGGGACCACCAGACATGGTGTCAAATCCACAGATTGTGCAGCTAAAATCCATGTCTCTGTAAAGCTAAATTGTAGCAGTTTCAGATGACATTGCAGATGGGCCTTGCTGTTGGACTGCTCTCATTTTGTTGACACATGGCAAATTCTCTCCATCTCGCTCATCTACATTCTACTTTTTAAACCTGGTCTGGCTGGTGCTAAACTTCAGCTGAGACACGGCACACGTTTGCCCAGATCGGCACTAAATCTGCAGTTTCCTTGCAGAGCAGAAATCTAGTATGTAAACCATCACAGCAGAAAAGTCAATCTTGTCATGTTTGCAGTTTCATTTTGTGAATTATAGTTTGTGTTCATTTCCTACAACTGCTGCATGAGTTGTTGGCAGTGTATTTTTGGACATTATTAAAAAAAATATCCTTACTGAAATGCTGCTGTTCTTTGCTACATCCTTGCCACTTGTTAATTGTTAATATTTTGAAAAATGTTGAAAATTGCTAGCTATTGACATCCAAAGTCATGCTCAAAAGTATATAAATATATATATATATATATATATATATATATATATATATATATATATATATATATATATATATATATATATATATATATAAGAAGCATATGAGTAGATCATGGCAGTTTTAGGGTAAACATTAAGTTCGAATTCAGCCCATGCTTCAACGTAGAAGAAAAGAAAACAAACAAAAACAAACAACAACAAAAATAATGCGAAATAACTGTATTCCTAGACACTATGAATTATGCAGTGTTTTTTTTGTCTGGGGTTTTATTTATTAATTTATGTATTTATATGTTTTAATATTGGCAAATCTGTGTTAGTCAAAGTGACCAATCGATCCTCATTTAGTTCAGTTTTTGACTCAAGGTCTGAATGCCAAACATACTCAATTATTGATTTGTTTTCATTAAATCATTAATCTAACAATAATTCTCTGAAAGCCTGTATCACAAATACAAAGGAATCAATTTGACATGATACACAACTCGTCACCTTAGAATTATAAGGTTCTATGTGACATTTTTGTCAAAATTGAGTTAGCCACATATTCTTATTAAATGACAACTTATATACATTGTGTGTTGTTTTATTTTATAAGTTGTTAACATTTTATGGCTCTACAAGGTTCTTTCTGTGAGCCAATTAGCATTGTTAATGCACGCACGAGGACCAATCAGGATCAGCTTTCTTTATCATTTCGCCGGACTGCTCCATTGACAGCGGGAAAGACCAAAGACAAAATCACACAAAATCAGATTCGACTAAATAATGCCGCACCACACAAAATTGAGAAGAAACCTGAAACTGAAAAGGTGTGTAAATGTGATTTAGAAGCATTTTTTGACATTGGGATGAAATGTAATATTTTCATTGTTTAAAAAGAAACAGATATTAAAAAATGTAATATATTAAATGTGAACTATTTTTGTTTGTGTAAATATAGTCAGTGAAACACTTTTTAGTGTTTATTAAACTCATTTGCTCATTGTCTGGTTTCTTTTAAAGTCTTTAAATTTGATATTAAGCCTTGAAGGAAAAATACTTAATTTAATTCACGGGGCAAATAATCCAATAAATATAATTCAATAATTCATATAAAGCATAACATTGAATAAATATTAACAGATTAATTTAATCTGCACTGGACAAAATACTTAGCACAGCCTTGTATGATTAATTTGAACAAGAAAAAATATTCATCCTAAAACATGAAATAAATGTTACAGAAAGCAAAAAATTTACTTTCTCAAGCATCAACATCGTTTATTTGGTGTTGTTGACATTTTTACAGCATATATTTTCTGATTGTACTTCTTGCTTCAATGAATGATCTGCCAGATAGAACCTTATAATTCCAAGTGGAAAATAACTTTTTAGAATTAGAAGGTTCTATCTGCATTTACAGTGGTTTATTTACTCCAATTTTCCAATGTAAGAGAACTTTGATAATTTACATTTAGAGTACATTTAGGGTCTCTGTCATGTTAATGTATGAAAGAGAACTGTTGCACACATATTGTTTGCTATATGGAATGCAAAAATTTGAAGCTCAATATCTCAAAATCATTCAGAACGCAGATAGAACCTTATAATTCCAAGGTGACGAGCTGTATTTAACCCTCTAATTATGACGCGTCCCCACCAATATCCGCCAACTATTAAAATGTCCCCACCAATAATTTAATTCACTTTAAATAAATCGTGCTGTCAATTTTAAACTGGACATGCAGAAAGGGTTAAATTACGTTCTCTCCTTGGGTCGCACCGCCCCCCAAACTGTGATTGGCTGTGCCTTTCCCTGCTGTCACGTGAGAGGCTGACGTGGCTTAAGATACAAACAGCTAGCGCCAAAATTGTGCAGGTGAATTTCCCGTGCAAGAATATGGTGTGTGAAGGTGTGTGACACACGCAAGTGAGAATTGCGGCAGCAAAAAGGTGGACATAAGAAGCTTTTTTTTTCAACAAAAAGAGTAAGTCACATAAACTCTAGTTCGCTACAGAATGAGTCCATCACAATGCCGTTTATGCCCGTGTTTTCCCCACTTTAACACACAGTCCATCATTATAGCAGACTGATACAGTCTGTGAATAATATGCTCTGAACACTAACTGCAGATTAAATAGCTACATGTAAAAGTATATGATCCCTGCCAGTTCTCCTAATCTCTCAGCGTAGCATGTCCTATTTGTCAGAAAAACTACAGCCTCTGCTCCATCCTTTATCATTAAAGATATATGAGACATGTTTAATTTGCATTTTGGCTAAAATAAACCGAAGTCTTTAATAAACTCTTTATCAGTTAATAAACAATCTTTTAACATTACACTATCAGGCCCATGTGTATTTAAACTGTAAGTTTTATATTATACATAATGAAATGATATCTTATAAATAATGAAAATGTATAATAAAGAAAAACAATACTTGTGTTTAAAATACAAATTTATTATCATCTATCATTACATTTATTTTTAGAAATCTGTTAAAACTTGTTTTAAATGGAAAAACTGGAGCCTACAGCCAAATAAACTGGCCAACACATTCAATTTTCCTTAGTCAGAATTGAAAAAGAAAAATTCAAACATAATAATAATCCAACTTTTGGTCTTTCAAACCACCCGAACTCCCCTTGGTTATACAAAACTGACTATTTAATTTAATTTAATAACTTTTACGAAGAGAGGATTGATTAATTAATAATATATTTTAATAGCAGTTAAATAATTTATAGCTATATATATATATATATATATATATATATATATATATATATATATATATATATCAGAATCAGAATCAGAATCAGAAAGAGCTTTATTGCCAGGTATGTTCACACATACTAGGAATTTGTTTTCGTGACAGAGCTTCTACAGTGCAACAGGATTACAGAGACAAGACAAAAAACAGATAATAAATATATTTAAAAAAAAAATAGAAGTAAGTAGTGAGTGCAAATATACAGATTGACAAGTGTATGTACATGTTTATTACTATATACAATGTTATATGTGCAGCTGTTATGTGCAAATTGGCATGTAAAGTGTGTTGTTAAATAAGTGTATATGTGTATAAAAGTGTATAGCAACTAGTGATGTTGGTTCCGCAATTATTATCATCAAGTGTTCATGAGATGGATTGCCTGAGGGAAGAAACTGTTTCTGTGTCGGGCTGTTCTGGTGCGCAGTGCTCTGTAGCGTCGACCAGAAGGTAAAAGTTCAAAGAGGCAGTGTGCTGGGTGTGAGGGGTCCAGAGTGATTTTGGCAGCCCTTCTGCTCGCTCTGGATAAGTACAGTTCTTGGGGAGTAGGAAGGGTTGTACCAGTGATTCGCTCAGCAGTCCGAACTATTCGCCGTAGTCTTTGGAGATCGTATTTAGTAGCTGAGCTAAACCAGACAGTTATTGATGTGCAGATGACTGATTCAATGATGGAGGTGTAGAACTGTTTCAGCAGCTCCTTTGGGAGGTTAAACTTCCTCAGCTGACGAAGAAAGTACAGCCTCTGTTGAGCTTTTTTGACAATGGAGTCAATGTGAGTGTCCCACTTCAGGTCCTGAGAGATGGTGGTGCCCAGGAACCTGAATGACTCCACTGCTGCCACAATGCTGTCCATGATGCTCAGTGGGGGGAGAGCAGGGGGGTTTCTCCTGAAGTCCACTATCATCTCCACTGTTTTGAGCGTGTTGAGCTCCAGGTTGTTGTGGCTACACCAGACAGCCAACTCCTTAACCTCCTGTCTGTAAGCAGACTATATATATATATATATATATATATATATATATATATATATATATATATATAAGTATATATATATATATATATATATATATATAAGTATTCACCCGTCCCCACCAATGTCAAGTGCAACGTATGCCCTTGAACCAACAGACCAACCAAACAACCACATATGAAATCAGTTTTTTCACTCAAGGTCTGACTGCCAAACATATTCAATTATTGATGTGTTTTCTCTAAATCATTAATCTAACAATAATACTCTGTAAGCCTGTATCACAAATACAAAGGAATCAATGTTATATGGTGTTGCACAATTGTATTAAACCCTCATATTATGTTCCAGGTCCAAATTCCTGGCACAATTCTTATAGGTCAAATTGAAATGAAACCAACCCACCAACCAACCCACCAACCAACCAACCAACCAACAAACCAACCAATGAACGAACCAATCACTTATGAAATAAGGTAAGTAGAAACATGTAGCATTAAAACTTCTTACAGCAAAAATAAACATGAACGTTAAATAAACTAAATAAACCTTTCTTGCATGTACATGAACCAAATAACTAAGTTTAGTCTCAAAATCTCTGAGAGCATTTCCTGTAGATTACATCTGAATTTGCAAGAGAAACAAGAACATTCATACGTTTGAGTGAAAAATCCAACAAGAATAGTTGTCAGCACAGACTGGTTTCAAGCTCTCATAAACACAACTTGTCTGCAAAATGAACCAGAGTTGTTTATGGTTGGAGTCCCCGTTAAAGTTAATCAAGAGACCTGGTCTTTTATTCCTCATACTAAATTATTCAAAAGAAATGTTTTAGAGCCTTACATTTTTATACACTTATCCAAATGGGCAGTTCAACACTTGAGCTTTTATGAAGTTGTAGAGAAGTTTGATTTGCACAGATCTGGACTTTGGAAGTATAATTTATGGATTAGAACGGAATCATACAGTACAACTTTTACTGTACATCAGGAATCAATGCATACAAGTGGCTTTGGGAGCCTACAGAACCTCACCATTTCAAATCATGTATAGTCTGTGTTGATGCCAATGAACCTTTCTTGTACATCAGACACATTAAGATGGCCCTATGATATGGTTCAATTCAGCATTCAATAACATGAAGGAAACACTCATCTGCAGATTGAGTGGATTTAAACATTTTGAAATGCACGTCTCAAAAATCCATCTGGGGTTAAGAACAAACATTAAAATCACAAGCAAATCTGAAATGATCTTGATCTGAATTGATCTTGATCTGAAATGATCTTGAGTTCAATGGTTAGTCCTTGATATATATATATATATATATATATATATATATATATATATATATATATATATATATATACAGTTGAAGTCAGAATTATTAGCCAGTTTCAATCAATTTTTTAAGTAATTTTATTTAAATTATTTTTAGAAGTGTCCACCATTTCTTCAGACAGCACAGATCGGCTTGATGTGATTGTCACCTGCCATTTCAGTGGATCTAAAAGCAGGAGCTGTTGTCTGACTGAAATGCTCTATTACATTTAACATTTTCTTAAAACATGAATTTCCCACTACCGAGTAAGGTCCTGTGTCCATGGCTATAAATGTACAGATCGCGTTTATGATCTGTTTTGCCCCTGTTCGACCATGTAGGAAGTGACTGTCTGGATGTCACAGGGATAGTTGTTTGTAGTGTGCATGTTTCTAGTTTTCATCTATTTACAGTTATTGACACATTGGCATGATATCGGTGTAAATGAGTTGACATGTTTAAGATATTACCACTTGTGTAGCTTACGGTCATGTAGCAGACGCAACATATTGTTTTTTAACCACCACTCTCTTGCCATCACCCTCATAACTTAAAGGGAAACCAAAGTGCTCCCAAATACCAGACCTGTTATAGGAGGTTTGTTTTAACGTTACTAGCCATTTTGCATTAAGCTAGTGCAGTCTATGCCTGACTGGAGTAGTGTTTCGAGGTGGGCGGGGCAGTCAGCATGTTGCCTGTCACGTCGTCTAGGATGCCTAGTTGAGCGTAGTTGTACTGAAAACATTCGATTTTAAACACTTTGGTCTCTTTCATCTTTTCAGATATTAGTCGTAATGAATCATTTGGTTTGTAATGCGTACCGGACAGAAAGCCTCATACCGATTAATTCAACAAGGGTTCCACACCCTTAATATATACAACAATTATAATTGGAGAATTATTTCCAAATGTTCACTATCTGTCCAGATTAATACCCACTTTGCTGTGTGGATTTATTGGTAGTGTTCACAAGCTCAACAGATAGAACTGTGATTGGCTCTAATGACCACAGCTGTTAACTGAGCAGTGATACAGATACAAAGACAATGAAGCATTTGAAAGCTTGTCTATTAGTTTATGTAACATTTTGATTGCTTACATCTGCATAAAGACTGATCATCTGATAGACACAGTGGAGAAAACTCACTCTGCAGACACACTTGTACCTGGGTCCACAAGAATCACTGTAAAAGCTGGAGAAGAGGAAAATATTACCTCACGGACAGGCCACCGGGTTTGAGAGAGAGAGAGAGAGAGAGAGAGAGAGAGAGAGAGAGAGAAAGAGAGAAGCATTTAGAGAGAGATGAAGTTTTACAGCATATGCCTCTATTTCCTCCATAGCAATGAAATAGGGGACTTGAGTCCTACTATGCCCTTAGTGGCAGTAAAAGACTGACCCAGCAATTTTGCAAGCAGTGAATTGTGTACAGTTGTCAGCTTTTTAATTAATTGGAGCATTTTAATTACTCACAATTGAGTCGTGCGTCTCTTGCCATAGTTTGCTACCTCAATAGCTCATATGCAATATATATATATATATATATATATATATATATATATATATATATATATATATATATATATATATATATATATATATATATATATATATATATATATATATATATATATATATAATATTTTAATAATTGGAGCTTATAAAAACATCCATTAATTTATTCATTCATTCATTCATTCATTTTTCTTCAGCTTAGTGCCTTTTTATCAGTGGAATAAAACAATGGCAGGAAATTAATATGAAAGTGGACTGAAACCTGCCATATCAAAATAAACTAGAACTACAGGAAACCCACGTGAACGCGGGGAGAACATGCAAACTCCACACAGAAATGCCAACTGACCTAGCCAAGGCTCAAACCCTCAACCTTCTTGCTGTAAGGCAAACGTGCTACCCACTGTGCTACAGCATCAGTTGCAAAATATTGCTAACAAACAAACAAACATGTAAATAAATAAATAAACAAATACATAAATAAATAATTACAAACATACATACATACAGTACATGAACAAGCCCTTTATCTTATTATCAAACACTATAATAAAACATTTTATCTCAGAAATATATCCCCGTATTTCGAAATATTACAAGTTGCACGTGCCTTACTTTATCAATGTCATAACCTATACCTTAAGACAAAAGAACCATCAATTAAAATACTGTACGTGCAAATGAAACTCTGGAGAAGCACTCTCTGCAAGGAATCCTGTCAGACATAACAAAACATGATGTCTCCTGTTGATGGGGAAGTAGTTTGACCATAATGAGGGTTTGATTTTTGTAATGTTATTTTGTTAAAGAGCGTTGCTATGATTACCACAGTGTCAGGCAAAACAATTCAACTATTCTTTACAGACAGAATCATTGATTTCACTGTCACATTTAAGTATGTTATGTATTTGTTACTCCTGAAATGTTATAGTGTGCCACATAAATGAAAAGCAATGACCCACAATGTTATATAATTTTTTGATTAATTATTTAATTGATTTATTGACTGATTGCAGAATTTGTAATTTTTAAAAAATAAAATTATAATTTATAAGTTGGATTTTTTAAATCAACTTTCCAAAATGAAAACTGCATTTATTTATTTATTTATTTATTTATTTATTTATTTATTTATTTATTTATTTATTTATTTATTTATTTATTTGTTTGTTTGTTTGTTTGTTTGTTTGTTTGTTTGTTTTGTTTGTTTATTTGTTTGTTTGTTTGTATATTTGTGTATTTGTTTTTATGCATCATTTGGTCTTATGACAGTGTGAGCAGGTGAACTATAACCAAATATTTATTTATTTATTTATTTATTTATTTATTTATTTATTTATTTGTTTGTTTTTTTGTTTATTTGTTTGTTTGTTTGTATATTTGTGTATTTGTTTTTATGCATCATTTGGTCTTATGACAGTGAGCAGAAGGTGAACTATAACCAAATGTTTATTTATTTATTTATTTATTTGTTTGTTTGTTTGTTTATTTGTTTGTTAATGTATTATTTTATTACGTTATTTTGTTTTATTTTTTTAAACTCACAGCACATTAAATGTTACCAAACCGGCATGCATTTTGGAGCCAGCATTTGCCCCTATGTAAAATAAACACAAGCCCTGTGTGTAGAAACAGTTTGATATTTACTAAGGGGGTGGAGAGAAGCGTCAAAAAGTCAAAGTGATAACCGATGAAAGGATGACCTTTCATTTACGATACATTTATTGTGTAAGGAAAAAAAATGCCAGAGTATCGAAATGCCAAGCTGCCCTCCTCCACAGAGATAGAGGAGATTACCTGATCCCGACTGCTTCACCTTGCTACCCAAGCAGATGCAGAGGCCTCAGTATTGTACTCACAGATGCAATTACACTTTTATTATTTGTTTACTTTTGCTGTGAATCAAATGTTCCCCTAACGTTCCTATATTGTTCATGTTAATATTCTCAGATGGTAGAACCTGTATATACGAATCAGTATCATCCAAACAGCATATTGCAGCTGTTATTAACCATTGAGCTGATGGTCAAACTGACCGGCAAACACAGCTTTTTTTTCTCATATTTTTAATCACAATTTCATCATCATTTTTCAGCACATAATGTTGAAGTCTGTGAAAAAAAATCACACCTGAGTAATGCATAAAACTCAATTCTCCATATGAGAGGCATCTTTAAACTGCCATCACCAAAAAAAAAAAATAAAAAACTGCCATCACCAAAAAATAAATAAATAAATAAATTAATTTTATATAAAGTATTAAATACATTTGTTTTTTAAAACTTTCTCATTCTGTCATTCCATTGTTATAACACATAACTAATTTATTTATTTATTTATTTATTTATTTTTTATTGTCATTCATTAATTTATTTTATATATGTTTGTATTGTTGAGTTATTACCTAAATTTTATTCAATTACATGTCAACAGCTCCTTTAAAAAAAAATTATTGCCAGGAAAAAAAACATGACATGTCCAAACACAAACAGCACAAACTCCTTTCCTCCGGGATTCCTTTGGAAGCATATTAAGCCACAGTGGCTCACAAATGAAATTGACAGCTGAGTAAATCTGACTCAGAGCAGTGGGAGAACTCATGCAGCAAAGCACCACGCAGGAGCATCACTTCTTAAACTTCTAGAGGCTCTGGCCACGATAAACATGTTCCGAGCTCCCACTGAGCAAGATATTACAGGATCGCTGTCTGTCTGCTGGCCGGCTCAACTTTTTCTTTCTTTAGTTGTCGTCCCTACAGGCGGATGTTCAAGTCAATCTAGGTCTAAGCTTTCCAAATGCATACAAATTTCTTGCCTTTTAATGAACACAAGCACCATTCCTTTTTGCTTAAGATACTAAGATTTAAAGAATAGTACTGATATGGATAAATAAACATTAAATAGCAATCCAAACCTAGTTTATTTTAAAATAATAATAAAGTTCCATAAGTCAGAGTAATCTATATACACTCAAAATATTTTTTTTTATGCTTGTACAGAAGTTTGGGGGACAACTTAATTATTTTTTGTTTGATCAACTTATGTATGTATGTATGTATGTATGTATGTATGTATGTATGTATGTATGTATGTGTATGTATGTATGTATGTATGTGTATATATGTATATGTATGTGTGTATATATATATATATATATATATATATATATATATGAATGTATGTATGTGTATATGTGTGTGTGTGTGTGTGTGTAAAATAGCAAGTCTATCTATCTATCTATCTATCTATCTATCTATCTATCTATCTATCTATCTATCTATCTATCTATCTATCTATCTATCTATCTATCTATCTATCTATCTATCTATCTATCTATCTATCTATCTATCTATCTATCGAGTATAACAACTAAAACTTACACTCAGAGACGGGTTTCGAAGCTTTGACACATTTGCTTCGACTGTTTCAAAGTTTCATGAACCCTTGTTTTGCCCACCACTACAAATATCCGGTGAATGGTCTGTCCCGACGGCAAACAACATAAACAATAAATAAACAAAGCAAAGACTTCTACATGGCAAGACAAGGCAAAGAAACCGCATCGTAATGTTCACAAATCGTATAACAAGACTCAGCCCTGATATGTGTGTGTTGTATAAATAGTGTCAATCAGTGTAAATCAGTTCATGAACAGCTTCAGCTGTGTGTGCTAGGAATCAGCGGACAACAGGAACAGGTGTGAGTGTGTGGTGCATGACTGGATCTGTAGTCCATGTAACAGCGGATATGTAGTTCTTTAGCAACCTGCAATTTTACCAGTGATCTGCCAGGATTAGATCACTGGTGATTGTGACAGTAAGTATATACAAATAAATTTAACAATTAATAACTCAATAGTTAAATAAAAAGTTACACTGGAACAAGAAAACCTTTAAAATAACGTGTAACCCCTCAAAAAAGTTAAGGATATTTATGCATTATTAAAAAAAAGCAAGTCAACTAGAGAAAGCATAATTTAAAAAAAGAGCTAGATTTTTTAATTAATTTTTGTAATTACTGCATAATTGTATTGTTCTGTTTTTCATAAGTACAAGGTAAATCTAACATTTGAATGATGTAAAATAAAGTGTTGCATTATTACATATAAGCATGCTGCCAATTCTGTTTACTTACTATATAAATTGTAGGCTGTAAAAAGTGTTATCCAATGTTTATAGCATCTTTAAAAAAGACATAAAGAGGGAAAAAAGATAATCATAAAAGAAAGACGTTGATGGTTATAGGATTGAACAGGCATCTTTGTGTAGTCAAAGGCAGCAGGGGACCGTAATGTCCACTCCACAGTTGGCAACAACAGCTCCGCTGTGTCTCATCTGTTCCAATTGAGTCTTGTGCCTCCTCAAATATCGCAACGCTTCTATTAACTACGAAGATAGCAGTAGTAGTCACATTGTGGCCCACTGGGCACAGATCCAATAAAAAACAAAACACGCCAATTGTGCATATTGTTCAACTACGATCCTTCAATATTGCGAAGACAGGGTGAATAACTGAAAATAAGACATTATGGGGCCAAGTGATACACTATACGCTGGAAGAAATCACTTCACAAATGAATTTGTTAAAGAAATGTGTATTTTTTCAAAGTTATTTTGTAAGCGGATTAGTGTGAATGTGATGTGTATTAAATAAGTAAGTAAGTAACGGGCAGCACCGTGGCTAAGTGGTTAGCACAGTTGACTCACAGCAAGAAGGTTGCTGGTCCCTTTCTGTGTGGAGTTTGCATGTTCTCCTTGTGTTCATGTGGCTTTCCTCCATGTGCTCCGGTTTCCCCCACAGCCCAAAGACATGGAAGGACATCCACTAGTGTTAAACCTATGCTGGATAAGTTAATGGTTCATTCTGTTGTTGACAACAGATAAATAAAGAGATTTAGCCAAACAAAAATGAATGAATGAAGTAACTGACTGAATAATGAATGAATGAATGAATGAATGTAACCATATGGAATTAAAGAGTCATTAATATCAGCCAAAAATTGCAATCAATAAATTAATAAAAGTCAGAAAATTGTTTATTGGTAAATATTATCTAGTAGCTTGTGTCACCTAGTGGTATGCAAGTATTTATTTATTTATTTATTTATTTATTTAATTATTTATTTATTTAAGCAAGAAGATCACTGGTTCAAGTCATAGCTGGGTAAGTTGGGATTTCTGTATGGAGATTGCATGTTCTCCTTGAGTTCGCATGGGTTTCCTCCAGGTGCTTCAGTTTCAAAGTCCAAAGACGTGGTCAACATAGGCTCTTTCTGAAAACATACTCCTTCATACATTTCTGGAGATCACAAATTATGTAGCAAGAAGATCGTATAAATTCATTTTGTTTTTAAAACGAACTCTGCAACGGTATGATGCTGTTCGTTTTCATGTTTACCAGCTGACTGCTTACCTCTAGTGGGGTAATTGGGACAATGGGGTTTGAATCTGGTGGAGAACAGTTCCAGAAAGCAGGTAAGACAAAAACAAAAACCAAAACGTAAAATAAACAAGTAAATAACAGGGTGAGAATGTGGTGAAATCTGAAAATGTGGTAAAAATAAGTTGCCCGTGAGGGCTCTTCTTTTTTTTTTTCTGGACTGCTTTCAAAAACACTGTCAGTCGTATTTAGGGAAGTGGGTGGGCACTGATCAATAGTCAAAACACTATTGGTTGGGTTTATGGAAGGAGGATCACTCAGTCAGTCAGTCAACAGCAGTCTCTGGTGGATTTACTAAAGAACAGCAGGTGCGAATGCACTTGCGAGAGATACTTGAAAAAGCTTACTGTGGTGCAGTGGCATTGAGCAGCGGGGTCTTTAGGGACTTAAGCCCCTGATGTATCGTCAAAAGCCCCTGATCTTTTGAGTATGTTGCATTTAAAATAGGTTGCATAACATTTCGTTTGTTATCCAAGTACTTAAAATTGCCACATACTTCACAAGCATTCCTCTTAACGCAGCTTTTGTGTCGGGTAACTATAGTCAGCTGTTCAGCAGTACTTGTTTTTACCAGCAGGTGGGAGTGGGACTGTTGTCACATGGCAAGTGTAAAAAAAAAATTCCCGCCTCTGCATTCGTCATTCATTCATTATTTTGAGGAGCTGAAGCTGATGAGGTAATAATACAACTGCTTCGCGAAACTGAAAAGCTCTTAACTACTGATGAAGCTTAATATTTGTTTTCACAGTATAAAATGTGTGTAGATTTGGTGAAATAAAATGACTCTAATCAATAAAATGTGGTTGGGGTTGGGACTTCTTTGGGGCTAAGCCCCTTATACCTTTCGACCCTAGCAACGCCCCCTGCTGTGGCAGATTCGCGAAAGCAAATACTGCAAAAAACGTACCTCCTGGGATGTATTTGGCACTCTCCAGACGTGCATAAAGGGGTACATAATCAGAATGAGGCTTGGTTGCATGTGGTATAGGTGAATTGAATAAACTAAATTGGCTGTAGTGTATGTGTGTGAATGAGTGTTATGGGTGTTTCACCATGCTGGGTTGCACCTGAAAGGACATCTGCTAGTGTAAAACATACGCTGGATAAATTGGCGGTTCATTCTGCTGTGGAGACCCCTGATAAATAAAGGGACTAAGCCTAGGGAAAATGAATGAATGATTGAGTGAATTAATTATTTATTTAATTAATTAACTTTATTTATTTGTTTATTTATTCAATTATTTATTTATTTATTGATACTAGTTGACTGTTTTAATGTATTTCAAAACAAACAAATAGATACATACAAGAATGAATAAAACTAACAGATAAATAAATAAATAAATAAATAAATAAATAAATAAATAAATAAATAATATTATTACATTTATTTATTAAATGAATTAGTGGTCAATAACATTATAACTCTAACTTATTATTGTTATTATTATTATTATTATTATTATTATTATTTATTCATTTTTTTTCTTATGGATTTCTTTCCTTGCCACTCAAAATGCATTTCTCTCTCTTCTAATGAATGTGAACGTGTTCTGCGCCTAAAGGCTTAGTACTCTTTCCGACTACAAGAAAGATAAACAGCTTTAATCATCGCATGTGTACATATGTAGATAGTTCAAAGTCATTTTTGCCACTAGACTCCAAAGTTCTCCCGGAGTAATCCCTGTAGACTTTCCCCCAGCCACACTCATCCACTGCAGGCGATGTTCACACTGTCATCTCTTCTATCTCATTACCCTATTTCAACAGACTGCCTGTCAATCAGCATGTTTGCCAGCTGGAGGGATGTACTTTATTAGATTGCTGTATGATTGACAGGAATGAGGTGCAAGGGTTAAAAGAAAGCTGTAAAACATGTGGAACATAAGGGGCGACGGTCTCTGTTTTTTTTGCTTGTTGGGAGACGAGGCTACAAACAGAAAATAAGAACGGGTGCTTTGGATTCTTGCCATCGCTTCTCCCCCCCTCTTTCACCCACAAGCAGATTGTAAAAACAAGCAGAGGGATGAAGATGCACTAGCGGTATTCTTTACATAAATTGCATCTCATTACTCATTCACACTTTCTGAGAAGTTGAAACTGAGCCATTACTCTCTGTCAGAAATCGCAAGTTGACAAGCGCATCACATATACGCTAATGATATTCTCTTCCGCCATGTGTGCTTGTTTTATTTATTTCTCATCTGTAGTTAACAGAAACCAAATTGTACAGTAGACTGAGGACTTATCCAGCAAATGTTTTACGCAGCAGATGCCCTTTCAGCCGCAACCCAACACTGGGAAACACTCATACACTCTTGTATTCACATACATACACTACAGCCAAATTATATTATCTAATTAATCTATAGCACATGTTTTTGGATTGTAGGGGAAAAAAGAGCACCCGGAGGAAGCCCACGAGGAGAACATGAAAACTCCATACAGAAATGCCAACTGACCCAGATGGGGCTCGAACCAGTGACCTTCTTGCTGCGATGTGATTGTGCTACCCACTGCGCCACCGTGATGCCTTTTTTGTATTTAGTTTTAATATATATTTAGTTTCGTTTTAGTTTACAGAACCAGTGTCGGGCAAGTAATAAAAAATTGTATTTAGTTATAGTTATAGTTACTAGTTACTTCTCACAAATAGTAACAATTAGTAACTGACTTACATAATTATAAACATAACTAATTACCAGGGAAAGTAACTATTGTGTTACTTTATAAAACATTGTAAACTAATCTACACTACTTTAATGTTGTTGTGGCACAATGTGAGATACAACCATCAAATTCAACATATCATTATAAAGATAATTATTACAATAGTTGCACAATAAATAAATAAATAAATAAATAGATGGTTTAGGAGTTACAGATATTAGATATTATTTTGTTTAATGAGTGTATGCGATGGAGAAAATTCAAGTTTTAGTTGCTTTGATGTCGTGGCTTCATCTCAGATCTTGCAGAATTAACGTTATCGCCTATATGCTTAGCCAATAATTTTGTGGCCGCATGTGACGACGTGAGTGCTTCGTTAGATTAGAGTTACTTTTCACAGACGCTCTTTTTTTTTTTTTTTTTTTCCCAGGGCATAAGTTTCACAATACATAAACTTTCTTGCCTTTCATCTCAATGAGGGAAAAGTGGTACTTTTCCAGTTTGCAAAAGCTACCTTTAAACTTGTTGGATTTGCCATGGTTCTGACTCCTGGTCGTCGGTGTGTGCGACTGAATTGTGCGTGTGCATGTTTTTAAACACCCGCACTACTCTGCCTCTGATTGGCAAATGATGGAAATGTGCTCGATATAAGCCAGTCATTACATTCTCAATTACACCATGTTTAGAGACACACCAATCATCATCACTGGTTGTTATGTGTCCCGCCCCAGCACCGAACACACACACACAAATACCACAGAGAAAGAGAGGTAATATGGCTGGCTGAGAGAGATGCTGGTCGCATAAAAACTGCTTCAGTGTTCTCAACTAAAGTAATGTGCATTGTATTGTCAGTAACAGTAATGACGTTTTAACGGGGGAAACAGAAATTCAATTAATTACTCGTTACTGAAAAAGTACCGCCATTACCCTTTATTTATAGCACCGTTATTCCCATCCCTAAACAGAAGACTTCCAGTGTCGACCAGAGCAAAATTTATAGTTTGCACAGCTTACACTAACTTAACTAAGTGAAATTATTAAGTATTATGAATAAATTATGAAACATAGTATGTTTTTTTTCTCTTTTTTATGTTTATGTGTTTTTGCATAATCATGCACTTGATTGATGTGTTTGGCTGTAAAATCTTCGAGCAGATGCGTCAGTTGGGGGAAAAGGGTAACAGAGTGCATAGGGCCCTGATATGATAATTCAAGTTTTAAATAACAACTACATACTGTTTAATATACTGCATTATTATGCGAGAGAACAAAATAGAGAGACTTTGACTGAAATGTGACTGAACTTTCTATCCCTAATCAAAAAAATAAACTCATCTGTAGATCAATCTCATTTTAATATAGCATTAGTTTCAATCCCTTAAAGGGTATTTATCATGACAATGCTGTTTGCTCCATTTCAATACCAAAGTCTTTAGTACTTATTGCATTGAGACATCTGATGGAAAAACAACATAACGTGAACTGTCAGTAAAAAAAAAAAGTAATTTTTGTTAGTTTACCATTATTTTACTTTAGTGTCTAATTTTAATGAATCCATACAATCTTATTGCTGCATTTTAGTACATTTGGGTCATGACATTTCAGACCCTTCATATCTGAACCCTACATACATACAGCTGAAGTCAGAATTATTAGCTCCTCTTTGAACTTTTTTTTCTTTTTAAATATTTCCCAATTATGTTTAACAGAGCAGGGAAATTTTCACAATAGGTCTGATAATTTTTTTTTCTTCTGGAGAAAGTCTGATTTGTTTTATTTCAGCTAAAATAAATAATTTCAGCAGTTTTTATTTTTTTTAAAAACCATTTTAAGGTCAAAATTATTAGCCCCTTTAAGCTACTTTTTTTTTTCGATCAACAGAACAAACAATCGTCATACAATAACTTGCCTAATTACCCTAACTTGCCTAGTTAACCTAATTATCCAAGTTAAGCCTTTAAATGTCACTTTAAGCTGTATAGAAGTGTCTTGAAAAATATCTAATGAAGTATTATTTTCTGTCATCATGGCAAAGATCAAATAAATCAGTTATTAGAAAAGATTTAATAAAACTATTATGTTTAGAAATGTTTTGAAGAAAATCTCTCTGTTAAACAGAAATTGGGGAAAAAAATAAACTGGGCTAATAATTCAGGGGGGCTAATGATTCTGACTTTAACTGTGTGTGTGTGTATGTATATGTGTATATGTATATGTATATATATATATATATATATATATATATATATATATATATATATATATATATATATATATATATATATATATATATATATATATACAGAGAGAGAGAGAGAGAGAGAGAGAGAGACTAGATATGTTAATTAAAAAATATTTCCTCAATTAACAAAGGAAAGTTTTACAATTTTTAAACCTTATGTTGGTTCCCATACTTGTAAAATAAATAAATAAATAAAGAACATGTCTTTAAATGCGGATTATATTAAATACATTTCCTCCAACCCTAAGTTACAAAACTGTGTACAAAACAAACAGTGTTGTCACCACAACTATTGGTATTATTTCTTTATCACACTTTTTTCTTCTTCTTTTTCTTGTTGCTAGTTAAAAATAGGCAGTTATTTAGCATATCAAAGACTGAAACTTGAGAGAGGCAGACACAAAAACCAGAACAACCCCCGTATTCACAGAGCAAAGCCTGTCACTTCACACTAAACACCCAGACTGAAAGTGTTTACCCCATATCTTGGTATACACAGACATTTGGAAAAAAAAAAGAACAACCGCTATACGGCTGCCCACCTTATAAGTGAACGAAGCCCCTCGGGGCTCTTTGTTGTTGTACTTGTTGTTGAAGAGGGAATTTCTTGTTATTTCCATCTCTCTAAGCAATAAGCTTTAATCATTTTCTAGTAGGAGGTGTGGACAACCATTATATAGTTCAGATTGTAATAAATATCATTTCTTTCCTTCTTTAAAATTGGACTGATTGAATCTTAGTAGCGTGACTGTCACTAGTCATCACAATATATCAAATAAAAAGTCATTTTATGACATTTTAATGACTCCTTTTAAGGAAAACATTTTTTTTATTTATTATTTATTGTAGGCTATTATTATTATTATTATTATTATTATTATTATTATTATTATTAAGTATCCAATAGTTTATAAGCTTATGCAAATATTAAAACAACACAAACAAACTGCAAAATAGCAATCTATTGTTTTGGCTGTTATTGATACTTATGACACTGAAAATAATTCAAACTACTTGATATCTATGAAATCTATAAAAAAGAACAAAAAAAAAACAACTATTGTCCTGAGGACGCATCTACATTTTTAAAATTAGTTTCCACTTGTTCTAAACAGTCATTTAAATTATAAATTGAAATAAATTCTGGAATTTTAGTTTGCACAGTATAAATCAAAATTAAAACGGACAATGTGGCTTTCTGACTGTTTACCAATAAATCAGATCCAGCAGATAGCCTAATCTACTAAATATAAAGCACATCTAAACATAAAAAGCTTAGGATGCAATCAATTTTATGAGCAGAATCTCGCTTATTTCTGCCAGATGAGGGCGCCGTGTTTGATTATATTACTTCTTGGTTCCACGTTAACCCACTGCAGAAACATGCAAGACGTGTCAGACAGGGATGCTCCATTCATGCCCCTAACTCCGCTATTCTTTCTTTTACATCTTCATTATCTGTAATATTAGATTAATTATAAATGTTTCAAATTCCAGAGCTTGCACGGCGTGCTATTAATTAAACACACGCATGAGCACAAATAAAGTTATTGGAAAGACATGAGAAGTCGATAAAACGGTGCACCTGTTGTCTATCAGGAATGAATCACAATTCCTGGCGAACTGTCAAACTATTAAGATTTATTGCTGTTCGTGCAACAGCTCAAACTACTGGGGTGACTTTGTCGCAGTTTCTGAATGCGATGCCGTGGAGCCATGTCATTTAACAATTGTAATAAAATAAGAAAAATAAAGAAACCCACGCATTAAATCCTCTCTCGCTGCTGCCAGGCAACCGGGCGCGTACAAACTGGCCTTGATCCAACTAAAGATTACGCGTCACCATTTCCAGAGATCCCTCAACCAAAAGATACACAAGAGAGAGAGAGAGAGAGAGAGAGAGAGAGAGAGAGAGAGAGAGAGAGAGAGAGAGAGAGAGAGAGAGAGAGAGAGAAAAGAGCTTTATAATGTTCACTGTTAAGTGACATCTCAAGTTGAATTTTCTTCCTTAATATCCTCTAACTGTAAACGCAATTGATTATTTCTCGCATGCAAGCACGCACACACCCGTGACAGAAATGCTGTAAAATAAAGAATAAAGATATAAAATAACGAACAGGAGATTAATCCTCACGCGCTGCTATCAGGAAATCTGTTTTGCTCGCACAAACTGGCCATCCAAATAAAGATTACGCGCCAACACTTCCTCAGTTCCCGCAATGAAAGACGCTAGCAGAACGCTTTATAATGCTTGCTATCGAGTGTTTAAGGGGTGACTGAAGTTGAATTTTGTTTCTTAATATTTTCGCCCTGTTAACCCCCCTCCCCTCGTGCGCTCTCCTCGCTCTCTCCCTCTGCCTTTCTATCGCCCCCCCCCCCCCCCCCCCCCCCCCCTCTCTCTCTCTCTCTCTCTCTCTCTCTCTCTCTCTCTCTCTCTGCATCTCTGCATTTTCTCTCCTCCCGCTTCACAGTGTGGGAAGCTCAATGCAGCAACAAAACCAACATACTTAGAAGAAGACGAGGTGGAATAGTTGGTTTATAAGACTGGTCTCATTATCCGGACGAGGACTGCACCAACAATACTTATTTTGATGATGAGGCGAAGAGTGGCATCTCTTTTTCGAGCGTATTTTACACAGCTGAATTATTAATTTCCTCGTCGGACTGACATCAGAGCACGTAGTTTCTTTTTTCCTCTTATCTGGCAACTTGCATAATCCCAAGAAACGGCAGGAATTCAACTGGAGTCGGTTTCCGAATTTCGGTAATCGGGTTGAGCCGCGACGCGCGATGGATTGTTGCGATTAATTTATTAAGATCTGTATCAGTTATTTATTTATTTTTTTCTTCCCTCTTCCGAACTGTTGAGCGAACTGCCCGTTCAAATAGCCTCCAAACTGATGTTCAGTTCTTTCAACGGAAGAATGTTGGACTTGTTTTGCATCCAAATTCGCCACTTGCTGTTTCTCCATTTCCACTTCGGGTTTGAAACGATTTCATTCTTCAGCGCAAATACGCAGCGCAGTGTTTGAGATGCCTCAAAAAAGCTCAGTAACCTTGGGATTTTATGACACAATATATGTTTTGTACAAGTGGAGCTTGACGAGAGAGGCTGAGACTGAAATCTGAACCTGACTGAATGGGAATAGTCCCTCTTTTGGCGCTCCTAATGTCCGGTGTTATCTGAAAAGGAGGATAAATGAACATTGCCGGTGAGTGTTGAATTATTATATATATTTATTTAAATGTTTGTTGGCAAAGCTTGAGAATTCAAACGGCCTTATGTAGGTGTACTCTATTTAAAATAATGGTTTCATGAGGAGGATAATGCTGTCTTCTGTATGCGATGGACAGAGACTTTTCCCCTCATCGATTCACTGAAATGCACACATACACAGACACGCGCAAAAAAAAAAAAACAAAAAAAAAACGCTGATGCATACATTCATTGCAGTGTTATCACACTACGGCAGTCTATTAAAATAGCATTTTAAACCATTTTATTGTTCGAATATATAAAATGATTTGTTTTTATGGATGGCTCTTTTTTTAAATCCAAAAGGCACATAACAGGTTTTCCAAGTTCTTTGTGTGTGCAGAGGTTTTTTAAACACCCCTGCTGTAAGATCTTGGCATTAGCTCTGTGACTCAATGGGAAATAGGCATGTGTTTTGATTGTTTGTTTGTTTTTCCCCCCTCTAAGGTTTCTAAATGGTTTACTGGGGGATTTGTAAAAGGCAAAATGCTGCTGCTTGTTCTGTTGGCCTTTTCCATATCGGGTTCATTTTGTGACTTGGATTCGGACCTCAGAGCTGAGACCTGCAGCGCTTGCTCCTGCATGTCCATCGAAAACGTCCTTTATGTGAACTGTGAGAAAATAACTGTGTACAGACCTACACAGCTGCATCCGCCAGCATCCAGCCTCTACCATTTGAATTTCCAGAACAACCTTTTGTACATCCTTTACCCCAACTCTTTTGTGAATTTCACACACGCAGTCTCACTCCAGCTGGGGAACAACAAACTCCAGAACATTGAGGGAGGGGCCTTTGTGGGGCTCAGTGCATTGAAACAGTTGCACTTAAATAACAATGAGTTAAAAGAGCTACGTGCTGACACTTTCCGAGGGATCGAGAACTTGGAATACCTCCAGGCTGACTACAATTTAATCAAGTTTATTGAGAAAGGAGCCTTCAACAAATTACATAAACTGAAGGTTCTCATTTTAAATGACAATCTAATTCAAAGCCTACCTGAGAACATTTTCCGATTCGCCTCCCTTACTCACTTGGACATAAGAGGGAATAGGATACAGAAGCTTCCTTATCTTGGGGTTTTGGAGCACATTGGGCGGATAGTGGAATTGCAGTTGGATGACAACCCGTGGAATTGCACTTGTGATTTGTTACCTTTGAAAGCTTGGTTGGAAAATATGCCCTATAACATTTTCATTGGGGAGGCCATCTGTGAGACCCCCAGTGACTTGTATGGCCGACTCTTGAAGGAGACTAACAAGCAGGAGCTGTGCCCCATGGGGACAGGCAGTGACTTTGATGTACGGATGCCCCCCTCCCAGCCAGAGGGTGGGCTAACTATGTCTAACATGGCACCTTCAACCATAGCACCTTTAGTGACCAAAGCACCCAAAACCACCAATCCCTCCAAAATATATGGCAATGGTATTGTCGCTGGCAACCCAGCTGGTAAAAATGGCCAAATTGTGTCCTATCAAACACGAATCCCTCCCCTTTCTTGTCCCCAGCCCTGCACGTGCAAAGCTCACCCCTCTGATTTTGGCATTAGTGTCAGCTGTCAAGAGAGAAACATCCAGAGCCTGGCAGATCTTATACCTAAACCACCGAATGCCAAGAAATTGCATCTTAGTGGCAATTACATCCGAGATATCAGTCCCACGGACTTCCAAGGGTTTGAGGGTTTAGATTTATTGCATTTGGGCAGCAATCAAATATCCACAGTCCAAAAAGGTGTCTTTGCAAATCTCACCAATCTCCGTAGGCTCTACCTAAATGGAAATCAGCTCGAGCAGCTGCACCCTGAAATGTTTATTGGGCTTAGTAACCTCCAATATCTCTATTTGGAGTACAATGCCATAAAGGAGGTGTTAGCAGGGACATTTGACACTATGCCAAATTTGCAGCTCTTGTACCTGAATAACAATGTGCTCAGAAGCTTGCCTGCGTACATCTTTGCAGGGGTTTCTCTTGCCAGATTGAATCTAAAGAACAACCACTTCATGACTCTGCCTGTGAGTGGCGTCCTAGACCAGCTCAAATCTCTCACTCAAATAGACTTGGATGGCAACCCTTGGGAATGCTCCTGTGATTTAGTAGCTTTGAAACTGTGGCTCGAAAAACTGAATGAAGGGGTCGCAGCCAAAGGGGTCAAGTGTGCGTCTCCAGTGCAGTTTTCCAACATTGAGTTGAGAGAGCTGAAAAATGAGATCATGTGCCCGAAGCTTGTAGCCAGGCCTCCTTTCATCCTGACTAGTGCCACCCCTGTTCTCACATCATTGTCACCTGCTGGAGTTGGCAAGGCACCCCCCAGTGGCCCTGTACCCCTGTCTATTATGATCCTGAGCATACTGGTAGTACTGATCCTCACTGTCTTTGTGGCCTTCTGCCTGCTGGTCTTTGTGCTGAGACGGAACAAAAAGCCAGCAGGGAGACAGGAGGGTCTCGGCAACCAGGAGTGCGGCTCGATGCCTCTCCAGATCAGGAGGCACAATCACAAATCAAACAAGAAGGACGACCTGGGCGGAGAGACCTTCATCCCACAGACCATCGAGCACATGAGTAAAGCTCATACGTGTGGAATTAGAGACTCTGATTCAGGCTACAAATTTATAGACTCAGAGAGACAGAAAATGATGTTACGCAACAGTGCAGACCAAGACAAGGACTCTCTATCCCTGGACCCCAGGAAGAGATTGAGTACCATCGACGAGCTGGACGAGTTCTTACCGGGACGAGACACCATGTTTCTTCACAACTTCTTGGAGAGCAAAAAGGATTTCAGCAGTATAGGGGTGAGTGGCTTTGAGATCCGTTACCCCGAGAAACCACATGACAAAAAAATGAAAAAATCATTAATAGGGGGCAACCACAGTAAGATAGTGATTGAACAGCGTAAAAGTGATTATTATGAACTAAAGGCAAAAATGGGGACCCCAGACTACCTTCAAGTACTAGAGGAACAGACAGCCCTCAGTAAATTCTAGAACAGCATCTGCATCAGTCCCGTAATGACAAAAGTGCCTTAAGACAAATCTTAATGACCAATGGAATACCGGACACATTTCATTTACTCAAAGTGTAACTCCCTTAGAATCGGTGGCTGTGTTAAAAAAGAAAAATCACATACCATTTTTATGTTGTAATGCCATTACGAATTAAGAATCGCATCAGTCAGTATCTTTACAAAATAGTCATAGTTTGCTGCTACTGATATGGGTTCCGTCAAATTCTGCTGAACTTTGTTTTTTTACCAAATGATTGGGTCATGAAACAGTGTTGAGTGTACTTCATATTGACCCTTCTTCATTGTGTTTGGTTGGAAGTATTTTTAGGCATCTTGGGATGACAAAATCAAATGGAGTGGAAGAATTGGAAGTTGGCACATGCTTGAAAGTGGTGGAATACTGCAGACTCCCCTCTCTTGGATTATATTTTGCCACTTTTGGGGGACTTGAAACTCTTGGATTTGATTAAATCTGAAGGTACCGGCAGCCAACATCCGTACATTTTGGATTATTCCAATTACTTGTAAAGAGCCATTTGATATTGTTCTACTGAAATGTGATTCTTCTTGAAGTGTTTGGTTATGGCACATGACAGGACATTCATGAACTCAAGAGAAACTAAACAGCTGCTTGCCATGTAAGCGTATCTGGATTTATTTTGTAAGTCAACATTATTTGTATTTGTGGGGCAGTTGTGTAAATTACAACAGTCGACAATTAAATTCAACAGTCTCATCGGAAGAAAATAGTGGAAATATGAAAAATCTATAAAAATAAGATGACCACTGTCACCTGTCAATTCGTAGTTTAACTTCATATTTAATTTATTTTTCTATGCAGAATTATTTAAAGACTATTGGTACTATTTAACAATTTCAAAGGACATTTTGAATGCTATAAATGATGCAGGCTCTTAGCTGGAGCTCTAAAATTCTGTTCTGACCTGAGTTACATTCTGAATTCTGCTGGTGGCGGATAGATGACGGTGATGTCATTTTCACTGTCACGTTGCACGAGGTGAGACCTCCTAGCGTATCACGTCTAACAGTTTGCTTATTCTTATATCCCAGAGCAACTTGTAAAACGTTTTTTATTAACAATATGCAACCAAATAAGTGTGCATTAACGTGATATGATTCTGGATAGAGCAAGCGGCATTGTGGAAATTATTCATTTGATGTAATTTATTGGCTTTGTGGAGAGGATTGTGTTTTATCGACATGACTGTGAGACCTAACTCGCCTTATAAAAAGGTGACAGATTTGGTCAGAATCATATCACTTTTCATGTGCAATATTATTACGCTCAATCATGTTAGCTTGAAATCTTATTTTGTTTGTCAGTTCAAATTAATATTGCAGAGAGAAAGCTTGATTTTTTTTAAGGGGAAAGGCTTATGTTTCGTTCAGTCTTTATTTGAAGAATTAAGTTAACGATTGTTTATTAGAATGTACCATGAGAGATAAAATAAATACAATTTTATATCAGTCATGAGAAATCTGTATATTGGTTATTAATTTCATTGTGCAATCCTGTTGAGGTCAAGGTATTAAAATCCAATCTAATTTGCTCTGTCTTTTCTTTCTTTCTGCCGTTCTTTGTTTTCTGTTGACAGAAGTGTTATCATGTTTTCTTGATCGTTAAAGTTGCTTCTCAAATAAAAGGCCCTGAATGCTCTTACAGACAATTTGGAGAATGAAGTGTCTTGTAGATTTTTAATCTACTAACGCAGTTAACCACTCTCTCTTGCTCTCTGCTATATGGTTCGGGTTTCCAAAGGCCGTACCTTCTCTGGTTTAAAAAGGGGATTAATCTAAGATGCCGAGGGTCACTTGACTTGAGTTGGCAACAGATAAGAGAAGCAGAACTGTTAGCTGAATTGCCTGCTGATGTTGTGTGTGTGTGAGAGAGAGAAATGTAAGCAGAAAATGCAGCTTGCTTTCATTTGATGATGGCAGGATCATGCTTTGGAGAGTCTCTTGACAGTCCTTCTCATGTACTTCAGTGAAAACATAGAGTATTGAAACCTGAACATCATGCCTGATGTTTTAAATGTCTAAAATAACATTTTGGCTTGATAGGCTCACATTTGTTAACACATACATGCAGAAATATGAGTTTCCATTATAATAATTAACGCATATGTTGACCTGCATTAACATATTGTAATTAAGCATTTGAACTGCACTTGATAAAAAGTGCAGGGCTTTGTGTTTAGTCGCAGTCTCAGTATATTCTTTGTGATGATTTGTTGCAGTGTTTGAGGAAAAAGTGGTATCTTGTTTGCTGTCATGTTAAAAATGACAATTTAGACAGCATTTTAAGTCATCTGAAATGTTGATGCCTGTAAAAAAGCAGAATGTGCATTTTATCTTTGGTTTATTTCTTTAAACGGAATGATGCGTGAATAGCAGATACTGATATTTGACGGTTTTAATCATGACAGCGCATATGTAGATCATTTCTGTTTCTACAATCAGTTATTGTAAATACAAGGTGGGCCATTTATATGAATATACCTTAATTAACTTACTGGGAATTTCACAAGAAAAAACAATGGTGTGCTTAGTTTTAACGTAATTTTATTATTTCGTGTTATTTACAAGCCCCCTCACATATACTATTGTGCCACAAACAGGACATTAATATCACCAACCATTCCAATATTATTAAGGTGCATCCATATAAATGACCCACCCTGTATATCAAACATTAATATATAATTAAGTAGTACATCCACTTTTGAAAATGAATCAAATTCTCAGTGAATATAGACAAGATTTATTGGTGCATTTAAACAAAACAGTTGTATTAAACAGTTTTATTCATTAAAACATGAGTTTGGTCACCTAAAATCTTTAGGAATAAAAATAATACATTTAATATTGCAAAAAAAAAAATTACAAACTACACAATTTCAACTACATATTATAGTTGTATTCTCATTTATTAACATTTTATTTAATATTTCCACACAACCTGTTCATTTGGTTGTACTAGTTTTTTGGACTGTGATCTTAAGTCATCTAAAATGTTGATGTGCATTTTATCTTTAGTTTATTTGTTTAAACTGAATGATGCGTGAATAGCAGATACTGAAATTTGACTGTTTTAATCATGACAGCGCATATGTAGATAATTTTTTGTTTCTACATTCATTTATTATTGTTGTAAATATATCTAACATTAATATATAATTAATTAGTACATCGACTTTTGAAAACGAATCAATTTCTTAGTGAATATTGGTGCGTTTAAACAAAACAGTTAAATTGAACAGTTATATCTATTAAAATAAGAATTTGGTCACCTAAAATCTTTAGGAATAGAAAAATAATACATTTAATATTGAAAAAATATAACAAACTACATAATTTTAACTACATATTATATTTTTATGGTTCTGTTAATTTGTCTTGTTTATTAACATTTTATTTAATATTCATATGAATTTGATTGTACAATTGAAATGTTGAATGTTACTTGAATGTTAAACAAACAAGGGGGCTAATAATTCAGGGGGGCTTATAATACTGACTTTATCCGTACATTAAATTATGTATAAATGCTAGTTACATATATATAACTGTAAAATTTTGCATACTAAACTGAAAATTACACATTTAATCTTAGGTATGACTATAATTTTGTATTTTCACATAATCATAGCTGACATCTTTATGGTTAGTACTTCACTTTAATGCTTTCCTAAGGTGCAATTATTTAAAAAATCTTCATAAGATGTTCTCATGTTCATCTGAGGTGTATGTGTGTGTTTGTGTTAATATACCGAATGTATACTGCCTTTAAGGATAGCAATATGTAGTTTTTTGGCATTTAAAATACTGTTATAAGTGTAAAACGATAAGTGCAATTTGACATTTCAGGATGGATTATTTGCAGCAAGGCTCTGTTTAGAAAGGCTAAGCTTAAGGCAGTCAAACAAAGGTTTTTTTTGAGACGCTTCCAAGTAAACGAGACATCCTACTGCACTAATTAATGATTGCACTACACAATGTACAATTCTAGACTCATGCCAGATCATGTTTCCTTGACAACTGTGCATTTGACACTTTTTTTCTTTTCTCTTTCTCTTTTTATTTGTGAAATAGCACCATTAAATGAGCCAGGGAGAAAAGTCATTGGTCCGTAGCTGAACACGTTTCAGTATTACACAGTACATCGTCTCTCTCGTTCCCTCATCACCTGTTTCAGCTCTATTTGACGCAGAAGTCTTTAGCTGCAGCAATATGCACAATGCTAAAGACAACAAATAATGTTCAGAATTTTTTGTCACTTTGTCATGAGTCATACATAAGCTCAATGGTTTTGATGCAGTGTGTACATAGCTAAGCATTATAAGTTGCAGTTAAAAGGATAATTCACTCCAAAATAAATGTTGCTGTTAATTTGCTTATGTTATTCAAGATATGCAATACAATAGAACCTTAAAGACGATTTTGGCTGAAACTGTGATCTTTAGTGAATAGTAAAAAAGTGATTTGTTCACTTTACTTAAACCACTGGCTTTTAAATCTGTTAGTTGACTTAAAAAATGTGAAGAGTAAACATTTTACCTTAAAAAAATTAAATACATGAACTTGGGTGGCACTGTGGCTAAGTTGTTAGCACTGTCACCTCACAGCAAAAATGTCACTGTTTCAAGTGCTTGATAGGCCAGTTGGCATTTCTTTATGGAGTTTGCATGTTCTCTCCATGTTCACGTGGCTTTTCTCTGGGTGCTCCGGTTTTCCCCACAGTCCAGACATTCGGGTGAATTGAATAAACTAAATTGGCCGTAGTATATTGTGTGACTATGAGTGTGTGTGTGTAATTGAGTGTTAATGGGTGTTTCCCAGTACTGGGTTGCGGCTGGAAGGGCATCTGCTGCATAAAACACATGCTGGAATAGTTGGTGGTTCATTCCACTGTGGCGACCTCTAAAATAGAGACTAATCTGAAGGAAAATTAATGAAGAACATGAACTTTAAGTTAACTCTTCTGAGTTGCAATGGTCTACTCCCTTTTTTTAAATAAAGTCAACTTGTAATTTTTTTAAGGCAGCAGACTTACTTTAAGAAAAGTGACACATAAAGACATTTGATCAGTGCTTAATTTGTAAGTGAATAATTTCCAGAACAAACCAGGAAATAAAAGTTAGCATGACCGATGTCCGCCACACAATTTCAGTGTTCCCAGAACATGACATTATTAAGCGGTTACAGTGGAAAAAGCATCAAATTTCAAATTTTGTCACAATAACGTTATTGGTCAATCATGGATTAAAAAAAACAATCAAACTAACATTTAGCTACAAACATAAATCATATGAAACATCACTACTCAGTTCACTATTACGTGCCAAGTCAAAATGATTCACTCCAATCGTCAAGAAGAGCCCACGGTTCCTCTTTTTTGCTTTTGTCTCCTGCTATCCTGATCAAGGGGCTCAGTTCCATCCTCTCTTAATTGGTCATTATTCATCATCTGTGGTTTAAAAAACATATATATACAGTTGAAGTCAGAATTTTTAGCCTCCCTGAATTATTAGCCCCATGTTTATTTTTTCCCCAATTTCTGTTTAGCGGAGAGAAGATTTTCTCAACACATTTCTAAACATAATAATTTTAATAACTCATTTCTAATAACTGATTTATTTTATCTTTGCCATGATGACAGTAAATAATATTTTGCTAGATATTTTTCAAGACACTTCTGTACAGATTAAAGTGACATTTAAAGGCTTAACTAGCTTAATTAGGTTAACTAGACAGGTTAGGGTAATTAGGTAAGTTATTGTATAATGATGGTTTGTTCTGTAGACTATAGAAAAAAATATATAGCTTAAAGGGGCTATTTTTGACCTTAAAATGGTTTAAAAAAAATAAAAAACGCTTTCATTCTAACCAAAATAAAACAAATAATATCATTGCTCTATTAAACATAATTTGGGAAATATTTAAAAAAGAAAAAAAAAATCAAAGCGGAGGTAAGACTTCAACTTAATATATATATATATGCTTGACTACCTCTGGCATTTATAAAATTCAAATATTATTCATTTAGGCCACTATGCCATTATTTACTTTCACTGTTCACTGCCGTACAAAACAATAATCACCAACCAATGAGAGTGAATATAAATGTAAGAAAGCTGATTGGTCGAAAGTGACTTCGTGTGTGTGTGTGTGTGTACACAATCCACACAGCTTTGCTCTGTGTTTTTCACTTGGACTCATTCACATTCTCTCATACACACAAACACACACACACAAGTGCAGGTATTCACCACGCAAAAGTTAATGCCGGATCAATTGAAATAAATACCGGAACGCAAAACACAAATATCTGACATTTCCCAGGATCCGTCAAGATTCTGTTCAAATTAAGCACTGCTTTTGACAATTTGATTCATATTGTTAGAAAACACAATACTGTTGTTAAATATGTTCAGTTTGTGTTGATCCCATAAGCCTTCACTGTATCATCAGAAGTCACACATCCAAAAAATATATATGCAGTAAATTTAAAATATTGAATTACTTGATGGTGAGCAGTATGTGTGTGTGCAATGAACAAATTTGAAGTGCTTTGAAATGTGCATTTTTATTTGATGGTTGACAATCTCAAATGAAACAATATGACATGGCGGGACATAGAGCAGCTCCTAGTAATTTCAAAAACAGCCAATACTATTCCATTTGCTCCATTCAGAGCTGTTGAGCTCAAGTGAATTAGACTCGGACTCCGTACTAATACAATTTCTCTGCTTTAAAGTATAACTTTCTGTGTAATTCAAATGAGTTCTATATATTTTGTGGTCCGTGCCGACTGGCGCATATTTTACACTCTGTGCTTCTGTCTTTTCTGTGATAAAGCAGACTGTACCTACGTGCTTTGGTGCTTCATGTGACATTATCGTAAAATCAGATTTCATTCACGCTGAAGGAAACCACATTCCCACTGTCTATATCCCTATATAGCACTATCCACCATATAAAAACATTGGCATTGTGTGTAAGAGATAGAAGATGGTCTCTTCTAGTTTCCTGTAATTTGTATGTGTGTGTGCAATGTACTTTCCTCATTGCCATAGAAAGGTGCTACACACAGCCCATTTCAAAATTACTAATAAGGAGTTCAGATCAACACAGTTTGGCTGGGTTTTATTATTTTCTTATATTTGCAAGTATTTGCAAGTGTGAACACTCTTTGACATTATTAAATGATCAACTTTTCAATATCAGCAATAACATCTTTAATAGAGCTGTATGTATAAGAATAGAGAGCATTTGATCAGTCAGAAGATTTGATGAGAAACTGAATTATGAGGTGACGTCCAAAAAATAAATGATTGATTTTGCCAGAACTGACAAACCTAAAGATTTGAATGTTTATATCTTGCGAATTGTGTCATTGTTTGCTACTAACACCTACTTTTTAGGTGAACCATACATTTAAAGTATTTAATGTAGGCTTTTGTTTTTGTGTGCAGTGCAACTGACTGGCACAATTGTGTATTTAGGGTCTTCTCTGGGTGGAAGCAGCACCAGCCATTGTTGGAGATGTAGAGGACAGCTGCGGAAAAATGGCCCGTTTTGTAGTTTTGGCTTGCCATCCTTTTCAATTTGATTTGAAGGCAGTAAACAAATCACTGCTGCCTGTTCTTGGTGTGACAGGTTTACACAAAGAGTTTTGGTGACAGGAACATCAGGGACGATACAAAAATGCTTTACGTCTCTCTTTAAAAAGTGACATGAGACATGACAGCAGCACAACAGCGATGTTTCACGTGAGCTGGAGAGAGTGAGGTCACATGTCTATGTGTGACTTTTACAGACTTTATTATTAAAGAAAGTTATACAACAGAGATAAAACACGGAAAACCAGCAAACATGCAGACCCCTCTCACGCACACACACACACACTAGATATTAATGGCTATACAAGAAAATAAGAAAATATGTCTGGTGCACAATAAAAACACTCGGAAAGTTTCATTAAAATATAATAACTCTGCCTTTGAAATCATCTTTTTCTTTTCTGTTATTAAGATATTTGCTAATAATATACATAGACTAACATTATAGCTTTTTTTCATCATCACTTCCTGAGCTACAAACACGTCCTATTGCGAATGTGAAATGCATTGTGAATGCTGTTTCATGTTTTCTTTTAAGTACTCATCAAATTTTAAGTGCTTTCCACACTAAAGTGGTTTGTTTTCATTTGAATATGTAGCTCTTTAGATAAATGTGAAGTTATGTAAAAATTAGTAAAAAAGCAGGGTGCTGTATTGAAGACAGTGTTGCCAGATATAGCTGACTTTTTCCAGCCCAAAAGCTGTCCAAAACCCGCCCAAACTCACAAAAAACGCAAAACGTAAAATATTGAATTAATATTTCATTTAATTTAAATTCATTTAAATCAAAATTTACCTCGTTACTTTAACTCTCATGGTGTTTAACCATACAGCAACCAACACCAGCAGTCACAGAACCATAACATAACCAGATCACATTGAAACACTGCCCCCCTTTCACTCACACACTGCACTTAATGTTGTGTAGATTTGACTACCTATTAGAGCATTATTTCAGAATTTATTTCAGAATATTTAAAAATAAATAGAAAACATTACATTAAATCATATTAACTAATGCTGTATAACTTTTTAGATGACAACTTATTGCAATAAAAACATAAACATTGGCTGTGTTCGACACTGCATACTTTCATACTATATAGTATGCTAAAATCAGTATTCGAGCTGAGTAGTATGTCCGAATTCATAGAATTCGAAAATCAATATGCGAGAAGTACCCGGATGACCTTCTACTTCCGGCGAGATTCTGACGTGCATCCCATGCATGCTGCATTATCCCATGATGCCCCGCAAGAAAATTCATGAATAGGAGTGAAGCAATGCAACTGACACGGGTAGGTCACGTGACCATGACAAAATGGTGAATGTAGTATGTCCGAATTCCTTTCATACTGCTCACATACATACTTTATAGAACGTACTTTTCTCATGGCCAAGTAGTATGTTTAAATTCAAATGCAGTACCTACTGAGTAGTAGACGGTTTTGGACGCAGCCCATCACATTTAAAGCTATTTCTGCCAACACTCCCGTTTTTCCCGGGAGTCTCTCGTATTTCCGACCCAACTCCCGCCACCCCCCATTTTGTTATTGTTATTTTGTCTCCCAGAAAACTACCATCATTTCACACTCCACCCTCCCACAACCCCCCCCCCCCCCCTTCCCGTCCCCGTGCTAAGATTTTTGGTACAGTCTGTAAGCCCAGGTCGCCAACTTGTGGTATCCGATCGCAGTGGTGCATAGTACAGTTACATACCCAGTTCTCAGCTATGTTGTTCACACACCTCACCCCCGACACCCAATACCACAACCCCCACCACCCTGATCCCTCGGATTTACATAGACAAATGTTGGCAGGTATATTTATAACACAGTGGAGTTCAATGCTGAATACACTGGTCAAGCAGAATCTGCATTTGACTTAATTTGCTCACCAAAGTCTCTGTATTGTCAGGTGACAGTATGTACATTTTAACAAAATTTGATGAATTTGCACCATTTCATTGAAACATTTAATTTCAGTTAACTATAAAAAAAAGAAACCAACAAATGGTTGCATTAAATTTGAATGGATATCGATACCATCCCCATCTCATCACTCTTCTCAGATGGGATGGTGAGCCAAATCAAAGGTTACCATGGGCCAAAGCCCTAGTTTGGGCATCCCTGTATTATAGTACATTTTACTTTTGAAATGGGGTATAAACAATGGTGTAAAGTAAATAATTACAAATACTCAAATTACTGCAATTCAGTAGTTTTTCTCAGGAATTGTAATTTACTAAGTAGTTTTAAAAATGTGTACTTTTACTTTCCCTTAAGTACATTTTTAGTGCAGTATCTGTACTTTTACTCCCCTACTTTCCTTTAAAACCTAAATCAAACCTAATATTAACGTCTTGTGGCGTTGTGTGCCTGCTGGGCTATAACTAATTGCACTACAGAATCTTACGTTTACACACAAATTAGATGTAAATGCATCAGCTTTTTACAGCATAATACTCACTACTCTTGAGTACTTTTAAAGGGGCTTCTTTTTACTCATACTTTGAGTAATATTTACAACAGGTACTTTTACTCTACTTGCACTACTTTTTTTAGGCAAGTAATGGTACTTTAACTTAAGTATGATTTTTCAGTACTCCTTACACCACTGGGTATAAATTCATCCCATTTGGCATTTTAAATTCTTTTGAACATAATTAGGTGCTGCTTGTTAATCAGACAACGCTTCATTGTTTGTTCTTGTTGTCAATTGCGACAAAAATGATCGATAAATGTGTCATGATAAACTGCTGTGAGTTTAACTGCAGGCGAAGGGAAGTCAGATTGTCTTTGGAGATTTTGATATAACTTTTCTTCACCTCCACTTGTGGGTGGGCCCACACGGTTTATGCTTTGCACTGATCAGTACTAACTGAACGGAGTTGGAGCACACAGTTATGTTTTGTTAAATAAGTTGCAAATAACATTTATGTTTCAAAACCGCCAAAATTTTGTCAACCCGCCAATGCCATTTTTTTAAATATCTGCACAATCAAATTCAAAACCATCTAATCTGGCAACACTTATTAAAGAGAGAGTTCACCCACTTATGAAAACCTGTCATCTTTTACTCACTCTATAATTACTAGTTTGTTTTTGTTTTTTTTAATAAAATATTTTGAAGAATGCTGGTAACTGATAGCTATTGATTTTTTTTTAACACCAACTGTGGATGTCAATGGCTAACAGTTTCCACAATGGAAATAAAAATAAAATTATTAAGGTTTGGTACCAATGGAGGATGAGTACGTTTTAATTTTATTATTATTATGTTTTTGTGTGTGTGTGTGTGTGTGTGTGAAATATCCCTTTAATAGTGAATGAAGGGAAATCTTCCACAGGGAGTCCTACCTGACGTGTTCACCTAAACATGTTTTATTAGCCTGTTCTGAGCATCAAAACCTTTTGACAGTCTTTGTTAAAATCTTGACAGCCTATTATTTAGCCTGTAAATGAGTTTACCGATCACTCTTGCCATTTCTCTTTCTCAGTCAGATTCCAATTAGTTTCCTGCCTACATGTGTAAAGAATGTAATTTTGCTATTTGTTTTTTGTATATTCTTCCAGTGATTTCCCCGTGGAAGGGAAATTACCTTCTCATGGAATACAAATTCATCCTCGCAATTCAGTCGGTTGTAAATGAATAAGACAATGAAACAGAGACGCATGGGAAGCTCAGGTATCCCGGACTCCCAGAGCATGTCATTCTGTTGTACATTGATGAAACAAAGCCAGAATTTCTGCTGGTTTCTGATTGTCCGTTGTACGCGAGGTTGTGTAATCAGCCTCACATTAACAATTTACATGAGAAGGAAACGCTTTCATCTGGGCAATGTGAGAAGTTTAACAACAGTGTCTGGCTGCTATTTTTTCCTGAAAATTTAAGTATATTCTAAAAATAGCAAAGTTGTTTATGTACATACATTGTGACTGTGACATGTCTAGCAATTTATGGCTAGGGCAAGATCAAGAATCTGTGGACATTTTTTATTATTCCTGCGCAGAATTTTGTAAAAAAAAATCTGTGGATTTATGCGGAATGATTTAAAGGAGTATCTAAAAAGTAACTAAAAACTTAATGTATTAAATAAAAAAAAAACATTTTCAACTTTTATTTACTGTTTACAATGCAAATCCAATTAGATCAACTTATTTGGTAAACAAAGCAAGTGTCTCATATATCTACTAAAATAATAAAAATATTACTTATATTAAAATAATAATATATAATATATACTATAATAATATATATATACTAAAATAAAAATATTAACTGTATAGTAAATAAATCAAATTAACATTTTAATATTACTATTGTTATTTCACAATAATATTAGTGAAATGGATTTAAAAACTAAATAAAAATAAATTTATATACATTTACACAAGTAAAATGCAAAAAATCTGCGGAGGTCTGTGGATTTCTGCGCGCACAGATTCCATGTGGGCCTACTTATGGCTTAGTGTAAAATTATATTAGGCTGATTTTTATTGTTTTAATTAAGTTTAAAGTCAAATGTCTAATGGGCGGCACTAAAAACAAGTTCAGTTTTACCCAAAAGAGGTGACCATAAACCTGATAATAATTCATAATGCTTTTGCTTTGTTTTTCCTTCCAGTGAGTGGTGCTGAAAGGCTAATGCTCAGATTCATTTGAAAATAGCATACCACCTACACAAAACTGTACCTTAAACCTAATCGATAGTGTTAACAAACACAAAAGTGAGATACAAAGGTTTTTGTTGAATCAACTGTGCTATTTTAGTTTGCTCCTACACATTTTTGACCTTTTTTCTTGTTGTTCTTGTTTCACTGATTCAAATTGGATTCACGTGAGTTTCCACAGGGTGCTCCAGTTTCCCCCACAGTCCAAAGACATGCGCTATAGGTGAATTGGGTAAACAAAATTGGCCATAGTGTATGAGTGTGTTTGTGTGAATGTGAATGGGTGTTGCAGCTGGAAGGGTATGCACTGTGTAAAACATGCTGGAATAGTTGCCAGTTCTTTCCACTGTGGCGACACCTGATGAATAAGGGACTAAGCTAAAGGAAAATGGAGGAATGAAAAAAAAAAAAAAAAACTGAAAATTAGTCAGTTTCGGTTCATTTTAAAAAAGTAGTATGAACAAACAGCAAATGCTATTGTCCAGTTTAAGATTATGGAAGATATTCCTCAATAATGCTCAATAAACATGCATGCAATTCACTGCAGATTCATATCAACGTTAAACTACATTTAAAATGTACTAGTTATATAGGTAATAAACCATTACAATGTCATTTTAGTGGATCCATGCAAATCAATAACAATCAGTATTGTCATACGCTCTCAGAAATAAATGGTACAATGCTAAAAAAAAGGTACAAAAAAGGTACAAACCCTTATCACTGGGGCAGTACCTTTTTATGGAACAGAATTGTACCTTAAGACAAAGAAACAAATTTGTGCCATTACAGTTTGTACCTTTAAGGACATGATTTGTACCATGGGAACCAAAATGTACCTTTGGTTTTTAAAACCTGCAGATACAATATTGTATCTTCATCGAAGGTACAAATGTGATCCATAAAGGTGCCACTACAGTGACAAGACACTTTGTACTTTAGCAGTGTCAAATGTGTTTTTTCGAGAACTAAAGGCATTTGCTCTATCCAAAATGTGTCAATTTATTTTCAGTAAATATAAAACATCAAATACATTTTTAAACAGTTTTTATAAAAGGTCTATTTTTGTGTAAAGAAAAGTCACCCTTTCCATTTACAATTAAGAATAAAAATTACTACAACACTTTCACAAAAATGTTACAGAAATAAATTCTGCCATGTACAATATAACACTTTTTTCTCTCTCTCCAATGTTCACAAAATACCTTTGTAATCACTTAAAAGTTATGCAAAAGTAATGTAACGAGATATGCACAATGTCTGATTAACTTTACAATACTGAAATGTCTGCATGAATACTTTGCATATGCAGGACTTTTGCCAGCTCACGTGCGTGGTGGAAAGTAAATGCCAAAAGATGTGGATATCAATGATGAAAATGTATTTATCAGAAAATACTTACCTAATGTTTATTAAAAAATCCCTTAAATGTTTAGTTTACAATACCAACAGTTTTGTTTTCCAGTTGTTTTGTATTCTAGAACTTAAAGAATGTTTATGAGTTTCTTTAAACATATGTTTCATAATTATTCATAAAATCACTTCGCCTTTGCAGTAATATATATATATATATATATATATATATATATATATATATATATATATATATATATATATATATATATATATATTTTTTTTTTTTTTTTTTTTTTTTTTTTTTTCTTCATGAGAACAATTGTTTACCTTCATTTCATAAAAAGTGTACCATAAAAAGTACAGAACAGTATCAAGAGGTCTTTTTTGTACCATAAAAGGTACACATTTTACAAAGGTACAAAACTGTTCCTTAAGAAACATTATTTGAGAGTTTTTCTGAGAGTGTACAAAAATTTTACACTTTTAATATACTGGAGTGGTTGGGTAAATGCACCCTTACTTCTGTTCTATAAAGACACATCGGAGCCATTAGTCAATGTTTAGTGCCACATGACTAAACAAAGGGCACCAAAGTGAGCGTGCACTCCAATGTGCAAAATGGCAGCTGTTAAAGTGTTATTACAAAAAAAAAGCCTTGGGCTATTTTATTTATTTATTTTTTTATGTGCCGCATTGTAACCTGTTTGACCGATGAGATTCTTTATTTGTTAATATGCCTTGAGCTGCAGAAAACAAGACAACTTGGTGTTACTCACGACTCACCCTTCACTACTTACAAACCTTTATGAGTTTTAAATCTTTTAATCTGTAACTGTTTTGCATTGTCATTCAAACTTTTCTGTAGTCATGAACATTTCTAAATGCCTCTCAGCGTAGTAACCAGAATGCAAGGTTAATTTCCCCGGCTACTTAAACATTTAATGCAGAATTCCATTCAAACATTTAATTGCACAGTTGGAATCAAACCATTGATACAATCAAGACATCTGTTAAACATTTTCATGTTTCATTTAAAATGATCCATTTAAAACCCTGCTGATGCTGAACAGAACAGAAGCTGACAGCTTTGTACTGCATCTGTACGTGTTAAATGCACAAAGCCTGCTTTGCTAGAAGATCAACAGAGCCTTAATGATGCCTTTCAAAACTCCATCTATTATTCACTAATATACATCTTGTGAAGCTCATTTTAATCTATGTTGATGATCCCCGCCAACTTCCTGTGAATGCAGCATTGTTAAAGGCCAGATGAAGAAGGCAAAGAGCAAGATGATCTTTCCTGATGTTCAGAAAAAACAATGCTGATGTCTGTATTGGATTGAAGGAAGATTAATTTATTTTAAAGGCACTTTAATCCTTGTAAACTCTTCACCATTCATCATATTGATCGTCTTAAATCAACTGTGTAATTTCTAAAATAATTATCTGTTTCCAGATAAAAAAAAGAAAAAAAAAAGAGTAGGGGTAATCATGTATAGCTGTTGTACAATAACACAGCATTATAATAATATTTTGATAGCATTGTTTCAGATCATTTAGCATCTGCTGTTGCAACAGTTTTGATCGCCTGCGGATAGTAGTCTGTTTGAGGTCGTATGAAGTTTCAGGAGGACATTTTGTACAATGCAGTTTTCTATGTCACTCACTCATTTGTCACCATGAACGTGTTAGTTTTTAATGAGTGTTTCATCAAATACCAAAAGCATTTTATAATTTAAAAAGTAAGAAACTTTTTTTCTGAATTTACTAGACCAACATATTTGAATGTTAAAGATGGAAAGCAGTGCATTTTTACAATAATATATGCTGCAGATGCAGCAATTTTACAATTGTATTAAATTATGCTACGTCATTTACTAGGGTTTGTGGTTGTCAGTTAACTCCCTCAAAAAAGCATGTCTGAACCCATTCTGTGGCTGTGTTGTTAGTATTATTAGTACTGCTTTGTTTGTGACCTGATTTGCAGTGTTTTATATCTTGTGGTAGACGTTATTAAAAGAGCTCCTCTGTCTGTGACATTCTCAGAAGAATCAGAATTCAGATTTTTTTTTTTTTTTTCAGGCAATCCATTCAACAAATGAAATACAGTAACATTATCAATGTTAAATGATCATACAATAGGGGAAATAAGTATTGTACAAGTCACCATTTTTCTCAGAAAACTTATTTCTAAATATGCTGCTGACTTGAAATTTTCCACAGAGGTTGGTAACAACCAAAGTAATCCATATAAGGTTTTTTTCTTCACTTCGCCAATTAGTGAAGTTTTTTTTTCCCCTCTCCGCTGTCGCCACTGGCTTGCATGGTTTGGGATCTGTAGAGCTGCGCATCGTTGGATTTGCTCTTCAGTGTTCGGACTCTCAGTAGTGATTATTAAACCACACTGAACTGAGCTAAACTGAACTGAACTTAAACACTACAAACTGAACTACACTGTTCCTATTTACTGTGACCTTTTATGTGAAGCTGCTTTGACACAATCTACATTGTAAAAGCGCTATACAAATAAAGGTGAATGGAATTGAATTGAATATATGCAAAGAAAACAAATCTAACTAAGTTATGTGTAATAAAATTAAATGACATATGGCAAAAGTTTTGAACACATGAAGAAAGGGAGGTGTAGAAAGGCAGTGAGGGCCCAGACAGCAGCTGAAGTCTCTCAGTAGTTATTGAGCAACCTTTTGCCCTTTCTCATTGTAAATTAATATTAGCTGCTTCAGGACGATGAAGATGAAACAAGGGTGGACATTTCAGCAAGACAGTGATCCAAAACACAGCTAAATGGATAGTTTTGGACAAAGATAATCAAGCTGTAGAATGACTCAGCAAATCTCCTGACTTAAATCCAATGTAAAATGCTAATTAAAGGTCTGATTTGATAGACGAGACACACAGAATCATCAAGATTTTTACACTCTGTTGAAGTCTGTGAAAAACTCACACCTGAACAATTAATGTGACTTCATTCTGAGGCGTATTTAAACTGCCACTGCCAACAAAGCATTTTATATAAAGTATTAAATACGTTTCAGTAGTTTAGTATTTTCTCCTTGTGTCATTTAATTTTTATAACAAATAAAAAAAAAATTCCAGATTTTTGTTAATGTTTATGTTTGTATTGTTTGGGTTTTTACCAAAATCTGTTTTAATTCCATGTCAACAGTTCCTTTAGAATAATTATTCCCATTGAAATAAATAAAAATCCTATTTTTCCCTCTGTATGTGAACTTTTCCCATTAAAGGAATAGCTCACTCCAAAATAAAACAAATAAATAAATAACGCTATAATCTACTCACCCTCAATATTTCCTCTGTGTATATGACTCTCTTCTGATAGACGAACACAATCAGAGTAGAGTTTAAACTTTTATAATGGCTGCATCATAGTGTAGGAGCCAATAATAGCCATTTTTTAAAGCTTCAAAAATCCATAGGAAAGCAGAATCTTCAGGAATAGAAGAATCTCACAGGAACCACTATTTGTTTACCACATTTGTTAGACAACGATGAATAAAAAAACTAGTTGTCTAGGTGTTTCTATATAACATTTTCCTTATTCGTCATCACTGGAGCTTCTGCTACAAATATATCTTGTCATGTGTCACATGGCATACATTTTTGTTTGTTTGTTTGTTTGTTTATACATTTGCAGTTTCCAAACAGTGGATTATGTAAGCAAAGGAAAGCAAAGCAGAGGTTCTGCATTTGGAAGCCACCAGAAGTCAGTGATATGGGTTTATAATTAATAAAATCTGAAATATTTTTTTTTTACAAAAACACTGCTTCGTAAGACGTGTAATGAGTTGGAAGCTTCAAAAAATGACTACTAACCAACACCACTTCACTAAAACATTATGCAGGATGGATGAGCCAGGGTAACATTTAAAGGTCACACTTTACAATAGATCTTCATTAGTTAATGTCAATGTATTTAATAAGACAAACTAATAATGAGTAGGATTTGCACTGCATTTATTAATCATATAGTTCAACATTTATTAATGCCTTATTAAAACCCAAAGTCATGCTTGTTAACATTAGTTAAAACAACAATGAACAACTGTATTTTCTTTAACTAACAACGATGAACCAAGAACAAAGACGAATACATATTGTAATAAACATACTGTTCATTGTTTGTTCATGTTAATAAATATTTTAACCAATTTAAAACTACTACATGTCATATACACTGAGGAGGCTTTAAGAATAAATAAATCATGAGGTAATTTTCATTTTTGGGTGAACTATTCCTTTAAGGGCTAGTTTTTTTTCATCAATTATTAGGACACCTTTCAGAATTAAACTATTCAGTTTATCTATGTCATTCAACAAGTAGTTGCTGCTAATAGGGTACAAGGTTATCAGTTTTGTTTTTTTGTTTTTCTGATCAGATCAGTTTTACATTTAAATGATAGTACTTTAAGTATTGCAAACACTGTCGTGTTGCATCATGACACACATTTTCACTTCTTTCCATTGTTTACTCTTGTCTTTGTAGAGCGTCTGCATAGTGTATTTGAGTGTGTGAGTGACAGGTGTAAATGAAAGAGAGAGAGAGATAGAGAGAGAAGGAAGTTCTTCCATGACATTGGGGTCCATTTGACTTCCAGCCAGACGCAGCAGTGCATTTCCTCAGTGTCTCCCTGAAGCTCTGATAAATGTGAGAGTCTCGGGACTGCTGCCTGTATCTTGTTGCTCCATCACAGAAAATAACAATAGTCATGCCCTGTGTGTGTGCATGTGTGTTGGCGTTACAGAAGGGATACTACTTTAAGGACAGGTTATAGTAAATCTCATGGAATCTTGTGTTAATATTTTTGTACAAAATATTTTTTTTCACGTAATATTTATTTATTTATTTATTGATTGATTGATTTGTTTGTATTTTTTATTAGTTATTGTTTATTATTATTATTATTATTATTATTATTATTATTATTATTATTATTATTATTATTATTATTATTATTATTATTTTTATTATACACATACTGTATATTATGCAGTATAGATATCAACACATTTTTAAATCAAGATACACACAAATAAACCTAAATTAATGTGAATTGGTAGGCAAATGCACGTATTTGGCTTGGAAATAACCACAGTGCAAAGATTACAAATTTTTAACTCTTCAAAATGGGCAAAAGCATCATCAAAATATGATTTTAGCCTATTTTGAAGATAATCGGATCATAAAATATAGCAATAATTATTAGATTTTACATTAAAACATTTAATCATTAATAGAACTATTAGCAAGGCAAATAAACACATTTACTCACTTATTGCATATATATAATGCAATAAGTGAGTAAATGTGTTTATTTGTGTAAATGTGTTTATATATATATATATATATATATATATATATATATATATATATATATATATATATTTAGTTAGTTAGTTAGTGTTTGTTTGTTTGTTTGTTTGTTTGTTTGTTTGTTTTTCTGCTTTCCTGCTTGCTTAAATAACATGTATCTTGATTCAATATACCAGTGTAGAACCATGTAATTTTTGTCCATTTGTAAAGAAGAAAACTATAATATATTTCAATTATTACCATCATATTTTTTCATAAATAAAATGAAAACTATTTAAATAATAACCTTTAGCACAATTCCCAACCAATTCATATAAATGTATTGCATTATATTTTAATCAATTAGGTTATTTAACTAGTGAATTTATTTGAAGAGTGTCATCTGAAATTTCCATAAAAAATGAGTATTATTCTCAGCCTCCTTTCTTTATATTGAGTTATTTCGCTTTTGACCATGAAAAGAACTTACTGAACCTATACACAGGAGCCTGGTATAAATGACCATTTTAGAAGGAAATTTCAGACGGCATTTAGAAGTTTTTGCATCTAAACTCTTCATTTTATTTTCCCAATATTACTTTTACAAGTAAATTGTATTTAAAATATATAAAAAAATAAAAGCTGTAGGTGAAATAATCATTCAATATTTATTTGTTGTTGGAATATTATCAAGATGTAGTACCATGAGGTCTGACTTAATGTATGCAACTGACCACAAATGACCACACTGATCTCTCTGTTTACCCACAACCGTACTTTTCCTCCAAGTATCAGAGTTTTATTTTGCGTAACATTTCTGTATTATTAATACCCTCAGCCCTTCTGGCAGCCGACTGGCCTCTGTTTCTTTGGGTGTGAATTATAGTCAATTGGTTGCATAATCAAGCCACACATTAATCATGGATGTCATTCCCCATGGCAACTCTTTTAAATAAATGAGCCCTTTTTCTCTTTCCCTCCATCTTTACTGAACTTGAGCTGCTGCATCCAGTTGCCTTTACTGCCTTTTCATTTTAAATCTATGCTCAGCAGAAACACTACTGAAGCTTTTTTGATCATGTGGACACTAGCGGTGGAAATCTTTAGGCACTTTGTGTTTTAATTTCAGTCATAATCTGATTTAAAAACATATACACACACACACACATATATATATATATATATATATATATATATATATATATATATATATATATATATATATATATATATATATATATATATATATATATATATATATATATAGAGTTATGCTCTCTGCTTTGGACAGCAGTGGAAGGTCAAATCTTTGATGATTTATGTTTTATGTGTAACTTTACTGTTTTTAAAAAAGAGTATTTTGTTGTTGGTGTTTTTAATCAAATGAAGGTTTCTGGTCATCTTAGCTTACTCCTGTCAAACTGACAAAAATATCATGTTAAATGTTGTATAACTAAAACATAAAAATAAATAAAGTTAAACCTATAAATCAAATCAATCAATCAATCAATCAATCAATCAATCAATCAATCAATCAATCAATCAATCAATCAATCAATCAATCAATCAATCATTCAACCAGTCAATAAATGTTAATATAAATATAAAGTAATACAATGTAAGTAAACTATAGGATATGACCAAATTTGGTCAAAAAACAATTATTCGAAAATCTGGAATCTATTGGTTAAGATTGTTGAGAAAATCACCTTTAAAGTTGAACAAATTAGGTTGAAGCAATGCACACTATCAATTAAAAATTATGCATATATGCAAAAGTATTTATTTATTTACTTTACTGTATATTTATTATATACATATCTCCATGGAACATGATCTTAACTTACAATGTAGCAATTGCTAAAAATATACACGTGCAACAATGATATTTACAGACAGTATTTACAAAACATTATACAATCTTTTTTTTTTTTATATGAGCGTTGTTATTTGCTTGACATTGTTAAATTTAACCTGTAAAATGCTACAGTAATCTGTAGTGTGCAAATATATTTATTTGGCAGCAATTTAAGTTGACATTTTTGACAAGATTATTTAAATGCTGTTGATTTTGTTGACTAATTCGGTCGACTGCATTGTCATGTTTCTTGGAAGCCATAAAGTTTATGGCTTTATGACAGCTGTAGATGTCTGAAAGTGAAGTTTACATGGTGGATTTTGAGAAGAGGTGCAGGGAATAATGATGAATGCTGCTGGATGCTGGCTGTTCTTCCTCTGGAGTGTCTCCAGAGTTTGAATCCCTCACACAGCATGTCAAAGAATTGCTTTTATGTTTGGCATGATTTTTTTTTCTTTTTATATACACATGTGACCATCACTGATCTACTGCAGTCACAGACATTGCATGTCTGGCTTCTTGTTGCAGCATTTTCTATGTACTGTACAGTACTTAGAAAAAAAAATATTAGGCCATAATTCATACAGTTAATTGTAATAATATTGTTATATTTTTGTATTCACAAGCACTCTGACAACAGCCAGTGCACCACTCATATTACCATCATCCAGTCTGCCTGGAAAGAAAATATATTGTCCAAAAGAACCGTGGCAACATTTCCGAGAAACATACCTGCAAAGTTACCTGAAAAACTATGTGGAAGTGTAAATTAACACTAACCCTAACCCTAACCCCAACCTAACAGTCTACTTATAATCTAATGAGAATTAGTTGGCATGTAGATTCAATGTAACTTAAATTCTACAAATGGACCATCAAAGTGTGACCGATTTATTTACAGCAGTTGTATCATTTTAAAGGTGCCATGTAATGCATTGATACACAAATGCAATATAATGCATTGATACAAATAGTAAATTGTTATCTGATATCTATTGAGGGTATGTGGCTTAGGAAAGTGCAAAAATAATTCCAGAAATGGTTATCTCAATTCCACCTCTTGGAAGTGGTTAATTTTAGCTTGAATGAGTGGGTGAGCTATCTTTATGTTACAAGCGTAACGTAGTTTGCTCCTGAGTTGTGTTGTGCATTAAAAATAGCCTAGATTATAATAATACTTGAAAAAAAGAGGTCTTTCAGAAATGCATTTAGAGCTGTGTTTTGTGGTTTAAACAAATCTAAAAAGACAAGCAGGAATTAATATTAACCTCCACATAAACAGATGAATTCAAGCTTCTTCGTGTCCTTTCACTCCCTGAAAAATCCCAGTAAGAGCTGAGTAATATGACACAATGCATAAACATGCATTAAACACTTATACTCAGCAGTCTACATGTGTTTGTTGCCTCATTACAAACATATGCGACAAATGTCACAATATACATGTTAAAATATCAAAACATATGGCTAGACATATGCATATTTTCATTTTATGACACCTTTAAATGTATTTTAGTTTGAATGGAATTCCAAGTGCAGCCTATAATTTGAAAGGAAATATAGTCATACGAGGAAAAAAAAAAAAGATTGAATGTAAAATGTCATGGTTTGACATGATAACAGAAGCAAAGGTAGTGCAGCTAAAGTAAGAAACATCATCATTAGTGTAATCAAGAAGAAAGCAGAGTGATGAGTCACTGATGCCATCGGGAGGTTGGCAGATCCCTGCTGATGCTGACACTACAGAAGCACTGTGTCACAGACAAAATAACCTTTCTCAAACACTCACATATACTGGGACAAACTGTCTCAATGAATGGTGCTTTCATTAAATTTGAACATCTACTTAAAACAATGTCTATCTACCTATCCATCCATCCATCCATCTATCTGTCTGTTTGTTCATCCGTCCGTCCGTCCGTCCGTCTGTTGATTGGACAGAAAGAACAAAAAGGGTGAGAAAGATGTTACACTATTTTGTTATTATACCCCTTATTAGTATTATTTATTTCATTCAAGCATTCCACAACTGAAGAAAATATAAATCATCTCATAACAGTTGATAGATATATAAAACATATACTAATTAATAATTTTATATATCAATATATTTCATTTACTTTTTCATTTTCATATATATATATATATATATATATATATATATATATATATATATATATATATATATATATATTGATAATTTTTTTCTTCAATTAAATGCACTAAATACACATTGTTCAGCATATATGAGTACACCTCTCACAAATCACTCATTTAAATGAATAATTTCGATAGGATGCTTTACAATATTATATTTGTGCGTATACATACACTCACTGGCCATTTTATTAGGTACACCTTACTAGTATTTGGTCAGACCCCCTTTTGCTTTCAGAACCGCCTTAATCTTTCATTCAACAAGGTACTGGAAATACTCCACAGAGATTTTGGTCTTGATAGCATCATGCAGTTGCTGCAGATTTGTTGGCTGCACATTCATGCGAATCTCCCATTCCACCACATCCCAAAGGTGCTTTATTGGATTGAGGTCTGGTCACTGTGGAGGCCACTTGAGTACAATGAACTCATGTTCAAGAAACCAGTACCTGCGTTTATATGTTAGGGAAAAATATTAAATAAACATTTTAAAAACAGCAAAAAATCAAAAGGAACAAAACATGCATAACATTCTGTTGACATTTTGTAGGCTGTATGTATTTATTTATTTTTATAATTTTTTTGGACAAATTTAAATGTATTGTCTTTCTATTTCTAAAGATGTTTGCCATCTAAAATTTTATTTTAAGAAGTATATCTACTTAATAAATCTGTTTTGTTAAAGTGCACCAAAATATTTTACCTATATTCACTGAGAAAAGGATAAAAAATTTTCCTTTTCGAAATGGGATGTACTCATTTATGCTGAGGACTGTATTACACTTTATTTATGTTTAATCATGTTCATCAGGAGAAAATAAAAGATCAAGCATCACAACTATTTATTAAAAAAAGATGAATAGTAATAAAAATGATGTGTTTTCCTTAAAACAGAATCAGCACTTTAGGAAAAAAAACTAAACAAAACAAAACAAAACAACAACAATAAAAATTCTTACAATTTTACTACTGAAGTTTTGGAAATCAACTTTTAATTTAATGTTCATCTCCACTGCAGCATGTTCTATTATTCGCCAAAGATGCACTTAATCTTATTTTATATGCAAGGTAATGCACTTCCTCAGTTCCTGTACATTTTCCATTTTCTTCCTAACAACTCATTTCATTGTGCAAGCCTGTTTGCATTTCTCACCTGTTATTGTGCTGAGGATTGCGTTTTGCTAAACAGAACATCTGAACGCATTTAGGTGGCCCTCAATGGAAATATAATGAGAGACATGAGCAGCATGTTGAAGAACAGTGGAATTGTTTGGCACACGTTGCTCTTTTTTTTTCTTTTTTCTTTTTAATCTCCCTCGGCGCAGCATTAGCAAAGCAGATTCACCTTGTACACGAGGCTCCTACTGCTCCAGATACGTCTCTTTCAAACTAATTGTGTACGCAAACGAGGGCCATCACAGGATGTGCATGATGCTTGCCAAATACACACACTTTTTTTTCTACTCCAGTCCAGGTCGTGAAGCTGCAAAGATCAGCAAGAACAGAACCCCGAACAAGTATCATAGGCTCTCAGCAGATGCTGTGTGTCATTTTTGCCGGAGTCGGCTTTTGTATATGAACTCACATGTTGTCTATGGTTTCATTTTGTTACTAAAAAAGTCAAGTAAAATACACATTTGTGAATATTAGATCTATAAAATAAACCGGTAACACTTTTTTAAGCATTTTTTAAGCATTAGCATATAGTAAATTCATTACCTGTTAAGCATTAACTCTACATTAATAGACATTAGTAAATAGTTTATATTACATTACATTACATTAGTTTATAACTGCAGCTACAAATGCTCTATTATTGACCTTCAAGGACGTGCAATGTGCTATATAATTGTACTTTCATGCATTGTGACTGATTGATTGTTCACTACTAAATTAATATTGCAATATTTACAAACCATTTGTATTTAAGAGTAGTTGGTGGTTTTTAAGATAACTCAGAATGAGTTAGTAAATATTTAAATAAACTATTGAAATCAATGTTTATATATATATATATATATATATATATATATATATATATATATATATATATATATATATATATATATATATATATATATATATATATATATATATAATTATTATTATTCAGGCATATAATAATGTTACTATGTATATTAATAAATACTTTAACACCACTTCAACCAGTTTTGTGACCTAATCTAAAGTGAGGAATATTTATGCTTCATAAATCCCTTATGAATGACAATTAAAGGCTCAGTATCAAATAAATAATACTTGCAATATTATCTAAAAAAATAAAATTACTGTGCATTTTAAACACTGCTGAATAACAAGAGTGTCAAAATACAGAATACAATTGGATAAAAAACAACATTATAATAATTTAACAAAAATATATGCTGCAACATTTCAATGTTATTTAGCAATGCTTAAACTGTACAGTAATATTATTTTAGATAAGATTGCAAATATGTACGTTTCATTTGACACAGCTTCATTTCTGTATCTTGAAATGAATAGAAATGAATGAAGTGGTTTATTTTCTTTTTTCCTGTTTAGAATTCAGCTGAGCCTTTAATTTACAAAGCATGAACAGTCCTCACTTTAGATTAGGTCACAAAACTGGATGAAGTTAAGTTAATAAAGCATTTAATAATATGCAAATTAACTATTGGTATATGTCTCAATAATAAGAATTATAAATGCTAATTTGAATAGGTTATTATTCATTTACTTACACATTCTGAAATCTTAAAAAACAAAAACAAAAAACACCAACTATGCTTAAATAACATCGAGTGTTACCAATAAACCATATTTCCATTTATTTAATTTAAATTAGTTTATATCTTAATTAAACAACTACTGTTGCTACAGTAAAACCATGTAAAATGTAATAATAATAATAACAATAATACTAATAATATTTTGTGCTGCTTCCCTATATACATCAATCCGTCCCTATATACTTCAAATCTTATCATTTTATTTATAGTTTATTTCATCTAAGTATTGTATAAATTAAAGTTTTAAAGTAATTGAAGTATTGGTCATTAAACAGAAGTATAAAACAATTTATTTTAATTTCAAATATCAATATATTTAATTTAATTTGTATTTTATATGATCATCATCATCAGTATTTTTATATTTCTAACTCATCTTCCTCAGTTTTTTTCTTCAGTTTTTTAACATTTTGTTTTATTTTATATAAAATTATATGCATATATCTGAGTGCACTGTGTAAAAAATTAATGAATAAATAAATATTAGTATTATTATTATTATTATTACTTTATTTTGGGCGTCACTGCAGCACAGTGGGTAGCATGATTGCCTCGGCTGGGTCAGTTGGCATTTCTGTGTGGGGTTTGCATGAACTCCCCGTGTTCATGTGGGTTCCCTCCGGGTGCTTCGCTTTCCCCCAAAAGCCAAAAGACATGCGGTATTGGGTAGGCTAAATTGTCTGTAGTGTATGTGTGAGAGTGTGGTGAGAGTGAAAGTTTGTGGGTGTTTCCCAGTGATGGGTTGCAGCTGGAAGGGCATCCGCTGCGTCAAACATATGCTGGATAAGTTGGCGGTTCATTCCAGTGTGACAACCTCTGATTAATAAAGGGACTAAGCCAAAAAGAAAGTTAATGAATGAATGAATATAGATATTTGAAATGAAAATAATTTTTTTATACTTCTGTTTAATGACCAATATTTCAATTACTTCAAAAGTTAAATCTAAGCCGAAAAGGAAATTAATGAATGATTTTATTTTATTTTATTTTATTTTATTTTATTTTATTTTATTTTATTTTATTTTATTTTATTTTATTTTATTTTATTTTATTTTATTTTATTTTATTTTATTTTATTTTATTTTATTTTAATAAAGTCTTTGCCAAAATTGACTCTATTTGTGTGCTTAGATATTTGCATATGCTTTTTATATAAGATAAAAATAAATAGATAAAATAAAATAAAATAAATAAAAATGTTAGCAGTTATGGAGACAAAACTAAATGTTTCATCCAATAATTTAAATTTTTGATGTTTGATGTAATGGTTGCTGACCTTTTTTTTTATATGCTTTAATATGAGATTCATATGCTGATCAATCTTTGGATTATTGCTGATCAATCCCCTTTTGGCCTTTTTTCCCCTCTTTCATGATGTAAAGCTGCAAAGATCAGCAGCAAACAAGTTTCGCAGTCTCTCAGCAGATGTTGAGTGTCATCTTTGCCTCTTGTATGTGCACTCACATGCTTTATTTTTGCCTGCCCTCCAAATTATAATGAGCCAGAGACAAACAGGGACCCCTGAGCACTTGAATATTCAAAATGCTAGGGTAATTATGCAAACTGTATTCGTCAAAGTATTCCCAATGCGAGGCGTCTTGGGGGATCTGAATGAAGATTTCTGACAGGCTGTGAGGGTCTCTGCAGGCCGCAGATAAAGAGCCCGTTTGAAGGGTCTAGAAATGGTTCATAATGTTTGTGACACATTCATTTCTGCGCTAATGGTAATTCGTTCTCTCAATATTCATAACAAGGCTTAAAAAAGCAACAATGGGTGTTCTGACAGGGTGATGTGACAGCTCTCAGATCACTGAGGTGACAGATGTCTCACCTGTTTTTTTTGGAAAAGATATGAAGCTCCAAATATGTACGGCTACTGTTCATTTAGTCTTGGGTTATACATAGGACACAATTTTTTGGGAAATACTGTGGACATTTTCTTGGACTGTTAAACATCACTTGGAAAATATATGAAAAATAATAGCAATTTTACAAAAGGGCTGTATATAAGATATTAAGAAATCCAGGATGGGAACTATGAAGATGATACATTCAACAAATGTAGATTTTGTAGCTGAACCCAAACTGGTTTAATATGAAGTTTTGAACTGAAGAAAGTACTAGGACATTCTGAAAACGTACCGGGGCGATATGATGCAGTTCCTCCATATGGATGGCTTTTACGCAGTTACCAGTTTGTCCAGTGGCTCGCCGCATACGTTGGTGGACTTGTGACATGGCTCAGAGTTGACCGCGATGACAGGGTTCAAGGTAAAACAAAAGCCAAAAAATAAAATAAAAAAGTAAATAACGGTGAGAATGTGGCAAAATCTGAAAATGTGGTATAAATCAGGCTGCCGTAAAGGCTTTTCTTTTTCAGGATTGTTTTTTTAAATCTGTCGGTTGGCTGGGCTGGTCAATTGGTTCTACGAATGGCACTTGGGAGAGAAATTTGAGATAACTTGAGATAGAATTTGGAAGATTTTGTGAAAACAAAAACTCATTCATTTTCTTTTTGGCTTAGTTCCTTTATTACACAGTGGAATGAACCGCCAATTTATCCAGCATATATGTTACGCAGCAGATGCCCTTCCAGCTGCAACTCATCACTGGGAAAGATCCATACACACTCATACACTAAGGACAATCTAGCCTACCCAAGTCACCTGTACCGCATGTCTTTGGACTTGTGGGGGAAACCGGAGCACCTGGAGGAAACCCACGCCAACACAGGGAGAACATACAAACTCTATACAGAAACACCAACTGACCCAGCTGAGACTCAAACTAGAGCCCTTCTTGCTGTGAGGCGAACGTGCTACCCACTGCGCCATTGTGCAGCCCCGAAAACAAAAACTGCCAAAAATAAATTAATTAAGTACCTTCTGGGATGCACTTGGGGCTCTCTAATAATGGATATAGGGGTACATAGTCAGAATGAGTCTGGGTTGACATTATTATTATTTTCATTTACCTTTAAATAAGGGTTCAGGAAGTTATTTCAGCAAATCCATATACAGATGTTGTTTTGAAATATATTTCTCAGATAAATCATTTACATTCTATCTATCTATCTATCTATCTATCTATCTATCTATCTGTCTGTCTGTCTGTCTGTCTGTCTGTCTGTCTGTCTGTCTGTCTGTCTGTCTGTCTGTCTGTCTGTCTGTCTGTCTGTCTGTCTGTCTGTCTATCTATCTATCTATCTATCTATCTATCTATCTATCTATCTGCCTGCCTGCCTGCCTGCCTGCCTGCCTGTCTGTCTATCTATTTAATTATTCAAAAACATTTATAAGTAGGTGAAATATGATGAAAAAAGTTAAGATGAATCACATCGGTACAGAACATTATTTAAAAACATGTATTTGGAAATCTGAGGGGGAGATTATAAACTTACTTTAGAATATGTTAATATATCTACTGTTTATTTAATAGTTGATTTGTTTTATGTCTTTTTTGATTTTATAGATTTATTTTACATTTATTTATTTATTTATTTATTTATTTATTTATCTATTTATTTATCTATCAGCAAGGCAATTTCATTAATGTTATTGTCATCTTATGTTTCTTTTGATTTTAAATACCAACAGATTTAAGAAATTAAAGTTCATTGACGATTTTATTGATGACAGATCAATGAGGGTTCAGGAAACCTGTTTGGAAACAGTTTGGATTTCTGCAGTTCAATTTGATGCCACTAGTGGGACTCTAACCACACACTTCATCTTTAAATTCAACCATGCAGCAATGAATGACATTTTCTAAAAATAAAAAAAGTGCATGATCTGAATGTAAGCGTTTTAATATGCTAAAGCAATTATTGATCTGTGCAGTAAAATCCCATCACTGGGCTTTATGTGTGAATGTGAGTTTACCCAGAAGGGAATTGTTGGTTTCACCAGACCGTGCTGAAATCAGGCCAGATGTCTCATATAGAAATCTAGTTCACAATGAGGCTCACTAGAGGAAGTCTTATGATTGCTATGTATTCTCTCAGGCAAAAGCAATGCATAATTTTGAAGGTAATCATAATTAGTCCAATGTAGTCTTATGAGAGAAGCTTACTGTAATGAAGGTAATGTGCGTAATTGTTATATTTATTGGTATACTCACATTTAGAGTTTTTACAATGAGTAAAACTGGAACATTGTATCATCACACGGTCTCTTGTAGGCTTAGAAACAACAAGAAAAACAGGAATACAGATGTTGTTTAGCTAATTATGGCAAAGACACTACTGGCAAAATAAAAAAAAATATATATATATATATATTTTCTATGTGCATATCAGTTATCAATATGGCTTTTATAAAGTGTTAGACTTTTCAGTTTAATGAAAGAATGACATCCAAAATAATTTTTTACGTTTCTTTTCCAAACATTTTTTGCAAAGAATTAAAACCAGTTTTCTCAAAATGGAATTTATCTCCTGCACTGGTCTATGAAATTATTCATATCTATATCCTGATTTTTTTTCATATTCATACACAATTGGCATGATTTAATTTAACATTGTATTCTATTTAAAAAATAAATAAAAAAAGTATAAAACAAATTAACCCTAATATGCCAGAAAAAGAAACAAATTTTGAGCCCAAAGTTTTTCTTTGAAATAAGTGCATATTTAATTAAACTGTGTCTAATTTGCATTTTTAAACATTCTATGTCAACATAGGCTCATTCTGAAAACGTAGCCCTACATATGTTTCTGTAGATCACAAATTATGTACCCAGAGCTACGTATGGCTGCATTTTGTTTTTAAAATGAACACTACGAGGCAGTATGATGCTGTTTTTTTTCTCTCTAACCGGCTGACTGCTTACCTGCATGTAGATGGCTTTCCCGCTGTTACCAGTTTGTCCGGTAGTTCAACACATAGATCAGTAGGCTTGAGAAGCAGAGTGGAGTTGACCACGACGATGGAGTTTGAGCCTGGCAAAGAACGGTTCCAGAAAACAGGTAAGACAAAAACAGAAGCTAAAAAAAATGAATAAACAAGTAAATAACAGGGTGAGAATGTGGTAAAATATGAAAGGTAAAAAATCTGAGGGATTTTTTTATTCTGGATTGATTTTCAAAACACTGCGGTTGGGTTTAGGGAAGTGGGTGGGCGGGTCAATAGGGGCTTTTCAAAATACTATTGGTTGGGTTTAGGGACGGAGGAGGGTATTGGTATCGTTGGTTGGTAAGTCAATCAGTGAGTTAGTCAACAGCAGCCGCTGGTGGATTTACGTGAGAACAGCAGGCAAAAATGGCATTTGTGAGAGACACTTGAGATCTGAAAATGTGTACACAGTGGCTTCTTGCTGATTCACGAAACTGCAAAAAAACGTAGCTCCTGGGACATTTTTTGCTCTCTCCAGAAATGTACTTAGGGGTATGTAATCAGAGTGAGCCTGGGTTTTTTTATGTAGTAAACTTATAAAAAATAATTTAGAAATAAATAAATAAACTTGTATCAATCAACTCGGGATATATGGTGATAATAATAATAATAATAATAAACATCTGCAGTGTCTTTCCTTAAGTAAGCAGACTTACAGATTTGCTTACATTTGCTTACAGATGTGCTTTCCATTCTTTCTAATGATTTGGAGAGTTCTAGCCCTCTCAAATTAGCTTTGTCCACTCGCTGACAATATGATAAAGCCAACTTTAATGTGCTTGCCCTCAAACTGCCAACGGCTCTGAAAAGAAATCAATAAACCAAACCCTTACTGAATTCCTGGCAACTTACAGAAGGAATTGAATTGTAAATCACTTCTGGCTCATAAAAAGTGTCATGGCCATTAAAACTGAAAGATAAATTCAATTTGAATGCAGCTAAATAAATGAATATTTATCAAAAGTAAAAATAAGGCTACATTAATTAATACCTAAATAATATGTCATAAACTATATAGATATTTACAATCAGATCTTCAGAATTAATGTCAATCAGTTATAATGCATTCTCATGTCTTATTATGTCCAGATATGATTTATTTTACTCAAACACATAATAGATACTCATAAACTCAGAAAAGGTGAGGATTTCCAAGCTCTCTATTTATTTATTTATTTATTTATTTATTTATTTATTTATTTATTTATTTATTTATTTATTCATTTATTTTTCTTACAAATTAAACAACGATGATAATAAAAAATATATAATATTAATAAGTATTATTATTATAATAAGTATTATTATTATTATTGTTATTTTTATTATTATTATTATTATTATTATTATTATTATTATTATTTTAAAGCAACTTTGTTTTTTAAATCAAAGCTATGTACTATATTTTAAAAGGTACTGAGGTGGAAGAACGTTTTTAGCAAGAGTTATTGCATAAATGACAGTCAAAACTAATTTGCACAAGACCATGCAAGCATTATAATTCATTTCAGGTCGCACAGCATTCAGGTTGCAGCAGCACTTAAATGTTTTGTTGTGATCAGATCAATGCTAGCACCTAAGGTCTCATTGACTGGCACCGAAACAATGCGAAAGAATATTTCAAAACACAATGCTGGTGCAGATCTTTGATTGTGGAACAAGAAAATCAGTTTCATTCCTCGTTTTAGCATACTTTCCTTTTTTTCCAATACCTGCTGTTCTCTTTCATGCACAAAATGAAAGGCATCATCATTTTTCGTCGTTTTCTAGACAGCTGCGTGCCAGTAAACGGCTTGGGCTGATGCAGCAGCCGCCTCAGCCTCGCCGTTGAGTCTAATTGATTGACCGAGTGACTCACTATTTCTGTTTGTTGCATCATTTGTGTTTCAGCACTCTGTCGGTTTGATGTGGCTGCAGAGACATTCTCCCCCTTGACACTCAATGCAATGCATTATCTGAGTATCAAACAAAAGACGATTCACAAGGTGAGCCCTGCCAAAGAAAAGAGCAGCCGAGGAGAAGGGCTGGGTGATCTGGAAAAAATAAATAAATAAATAAATAAATTATAGCTTGTTTTACAGTACCATTCAAGGTTGTGAGTTTGATTTTATGAAATAGTCAACTAAACTACAACATGACTGGGGTTGAAATCTCTTCAAAGAAAATGATAGTTCAATATCATAAAACATACAGGGAATATGAAGCAAGTACTGTATATGAAGTTTTTCTAAGCATACCCTGTACCTGCAGAAATAATATAAAAAAGGACAAAAAAGCTAAATATGTCTTAACCTAAATGCTGCCATTTATTTTTTCTCTTTAATAAAAACAACAAGTATTAACACTAGTAGTAGGCGATGATAAAGAATGATAATATGTGCACTAGATTTAATTTGATTAAGTTCTGTAATCTATAGACCAGAGATGCCCAAAGTAGGGCCCGCGAGCCAAAGTTGGCCCATTGCAACCTTTAATTTGGCCCACCATCCCATCTGAGTGGATAAGTGAGTATAATAGAGAGGGTTTCGGTGAATGCCTTTAACACAGAGATCATGATTTCTAATATGAAATAACCTTTTTGTTTATTTTATTGATGAGCTACAAAAAAAGGAAACTGAAATTAAATATTTCAGTTAAATGCTGCAAATAAATCAGATTTTCTAAAATGTAAATACTGTCAATCGACAGATAGAGGTCAATGCAGAAGACATTGGCAAGCAAATCAAGACAAAAACTAGTTTAATTCTATTATAAATGAGATTATTTTGTTTTTATTGTAGTAAGTTCATTATTAAATGTAAAAAAAAACTGTATTAGTTAATGTAAAGTAAAGTTTTCTAGTCATTTCTAAACATTATTAATTAAACTAGGAAATTACCCATGACAACTACACTGTAAAACCCAAAAAGTTAAGGAAACTCAAACCATTTGAGTAAATGAAGCTATCTGAGCACATTAAAACCCAATAAATTAAGAGAACTTAAACTGTTTGAGGAAACCAATTGCAACAAACCATTTGAGTTAAAAAAGTAATGAGGTATTTAATTTACTCGTTACCTTCAACTATCTATCTATTATTAGATAGATCTATCTATCTAATAAATCTCTCTATTAATATATTTATTTAGGCTCATCCCTACACTAAGCTAAATCACCATGGGGTATAAAAAATCAAATGAAACCATAAGAATGAGATATTTTGTACAAAAATCACCAATACGTATAAGGTTTTTGCCTGTTTATGCTCTGTCAAGTAAAATAGATCCAGACAGTGTATAAAGCAATGCTTTCCATGCACTAAGATGGCACCACATACAATTCATGATGCAATTATTTATTTATTTTTGTGCTGTTTGCAATTAAGATGGGTGACGCAGTGGCGCAGTAGGTAGTGCTGTCGCCTCACAGCAAGAAGGTCGCTGGTTCTAGCCTCGGCTGGGTCAGTTGGCGTTTCTCTGTGGAGTTTGCATGTTCTCCCTGCGTTCGCGTGGGGTTCTTCTGGGTGCTCCTGTTTCCCCCACAGTCCAAAGATGTGGTACAGGTGAATTGGGTAGGCTAAATTGTCCGTAGTGTATGAGTGAGTGAGTATGGATGTTTCCCAGAGATGGGTTGCGGAAGGAAGGGCATCCGCTGCGCAAAGCATGTGCTGGATAATTTGGCGGTTCATTCCGCTGTGGCCACCCTGGGTAAATAAAGAGACTAAGCCGAAAAGAAAATGAATGAATGGGATTAAGACAGCAAAATTGACAGCACACAAGCTGTCTTAAACACCATCATCATGTTTTGTTTGTAAATAAAAGATTTTAGGATCACAATATATAAAATAAAATAAATTTAAAAATAATAAAATAAAGAGATGTGATTAATTAGGTTTGTTTGGGATGGGTTTGGACACACCTAATCCATAGATCTGTACCTTGTGGCTTGCCATATTCACATTGAGTGTATTGGCCTATTCTATGTGGATACTCCTTTGCGGATAGGACCAGAAATACATTTTACATTCTGAACCTTCATAGAACAGAAGAGTTAACGCCACCAGCATGCTGTCAGTTCATTTTTTTATTGCCATTTTGTCAGTGTCTCTAACTAAAACCCTTGCTCATGTTTTATTGTAATTTAAAAACATATTTTTTTTGGATTGATAAAATATATGGCAAAAATTGAAAGAGCCCCTATTATACATTAAATAGGGTCATATTTTGGTTGTAAGGGCCTCCAACAACAGGCTGATATGCATGCAAGGTAAAAAAACAGATTAATTGTCTTATAATATGCATTTATTTTTTACCCAATTATCCCAGAGACTCCCATATGAATCATTCAACCCCTCCTTAGCGTGAAGCTAATCTGCGCTGATTGACAGCATTCTGCGCGAGACAGAGTGAAATGCCCAGCACGGCTTGCAGGTATCAACAAAATTGAAGTAGTCAGAGTGCATAGTGTATGTGTGAGGCATACCTGCCAACACTCCTGTTTTTCCCAGGAGTCTCCCGTATTTCAGACCCATCTCCAGCCACCCACCTATTTTGTCATTTATCCCGGAAATCTCCTGTAATTTCAACCAACCCCCCGCATTTTGGTACAGTCTGTGAAACCCCCGGGTCGCCAACATTGGTATAAGATCTGATTGCAGCAGCCGCCCAAGACCCAAAGCCGGTGAAAAATTAAAGCAGTGCAGTTAAACATCAGCATATTGCTCTATTCTGAACCATGACACACATTCAGTATTAATTAACACAGTGGCAAAGCTGAACTGTTTTGCACGTGTTTAAGAACAGCTGACGGTGGCCAAAGCAACGACAAACGGCAGAGGAACGTGAGCTCACAAACACATTTAAATCCATAAACAAAGCAGCACGCGTCGCGTGTTCAATGTGGTTTTAGACGCGATATGAGAATATAAAGAGTTAACCTGATACAGTAAAAGCAGTTACAAGTAACAAAACACAATTAAATACATAATTTGCAAGCTAGAGAAAACGAGGATGCAACCATTTTAATCGCACTTACTGACATTTGTGAAATAGAGGAAGAAACTGATCCATGATCCACTGATCCATGTACTGATAAAGTTCTTGTTAAGCTCTGACAAAGTCTCATCATCAGTCTTTTCTGATCCTTCCTTTAACACACAACCGACGAATCCCCCGTTGTAAGCGTGTAGATTGCTGAAGCACTCCTCAGAAAAATGACAGGAACAGCACAAGACTGGGCTATAATGCTGAGGTATTTTTACTAGAATAAACCTCAGCCACTGACTCTTCACAGTTTCATCTTTGCAGAGAGAAAATAACAATAACTTTCCCTCACACTTCAGGTAATATCCAACTGATCACAGCGTCTACACAACCGGCATCTGCTACAGTGCTTGTCTTCCTTTTTTTTCTTTGCTACTGTGTTTGTGGGCAGGGCCGCAGGTTTCAATTTTCCTGGGTTTGCACACACAACAATTGGGCAACTTTGATACAAAGTTTTGTATCAATGTCACTCCGAAATGGCTAAAGACTCATTATCAAGACGATTCATTTGAAGTACTATGAGTCAACTCTTTTATAAATTAATCAATAGTTTTAAACACTGTGCACTTTCAGATTTAAGCCTTAGCTTGATATTTTACTTCACTTAGAAAACCCATAATAGGGGCTTTTTAAAACAAACAAACAAACAAACAAACAAACAAACACATAATAAATAAAATGCTCATCATACTCAGGGGAAGCATACATGCAAGAGAGAAGGCCAGTAATTAGAGTAAATTATGATGGATTTTTAACGATACAGATCAGATTGCTTGTTTTCCTCCCTCACTCGGCTGATTTCATTTATCTCCTTTTAACATTTGGTGAGTCTACAGCTAGTAGTTTGTCAGCATAATTGCATGGTACGCTGAAGCAGTCCAGTGCTTCGTGCTCTTTCCTTCAACAAATTCCACCACCATTTGCATGCATCTTCAAAGGGCAGCCATGACATTTAAATAATGATGACTGGCACGAGCTATTACTATTCTACTGGAGATTTGACCCAAGAACAAGCACAGCACTTTCTAAACTAATTCCCAATTCCATGTTTTGCCTATCAGAGCTGATTTACAATTTGTTGTTGTTGTTTTTCATCCATGTGCTAAGAGCTGCTGTTTTGAAACGGTGCTTCTCAACTGGTGGGTCGTGACCCAAAGCGGTGTTGTGGGTACTTTCTGATAGGGCCATGCTGGGAAAAAAAAGGCTTTATGCAAATGATAAAATGCAACAGTTTGCATAGATAGGATATGCTATAAAATAAAAAAACGGAAAAGAAGACACTTCACTCAGTGTTGGTATTTATTATTATTGTTTATGTCGAGGACTGTACATACAGTCAAGCTCTCATTGATATTTTGGCATCATTTTGTTGAATTTAGTCAAATTTTGCTCAAGTACATTAACCAGCCCCCATTTTTGTGAAACCATGCTGTCATATTGCCTTGTTGTGTATTTTACCAAGACACTGCCATCAAACATATGTTGGAGTATATTTTTTCGAAAAAAATGTACTCCAACATACATTTCTCAATATGGACAACTTTTCTGGTGTTTTTAGTTTGCTAGGTAGCTTACAATTTTGTACTTGGATGCAGAGAGCTTAGGATTTGAGCCTGGTAGAATAGATAAAAACAAAATACATTCAAATAAATATATGGTCAAAGTGCACTTTTGTCTAAAAAAATACAATTGATTTGTGTTGGCACAACATGAAGGAAGTAAGTTAACGTATTAGTTAAACATTAAATAATTAAGTAATCACACAGAAATCTCAATAATTATGTTGTTTCAGCTCATTTTAAATAATAGTTTGAAGAAACAGCAAGCATCATTTATTTGAGTCTACATTAAAAAAAAAAACACAATTGGTTGGGTTGGGTTAAGTTAGGTTAGGTTAGGTTAGATTACTTTATTTATAACTGAAGGTAGATTTGGTTTGCAGTCAAGAGTCCTCATTTCATAACAGTGCCAAAAAAAAACAAAAAAAAAAGAAATTCACATAGTGACAACAACAATTAAACATAAATACATAAAACAAAATAAAAGATAAAATATAATAAAACAATAAAAATAAATAAAGAATCACTTGATGTCAGTGGCAGATTTATGCATGGGCAATATGGGCGATCGCCCAGGGGTACTGAAAACCATCGTTAGCTAACTAATGTCACAAGTTCTGTTGTTACAAACATAATTTGTTGATTTGGCATTTTGGTGTTTTCCAAATCCATCGTTCCAATGAACAATCGCAAACTGCATCGCAAACTTGTACGCTTGTAAGTACACCTCTGGAGCTGTAGTTAGAAGCATAGTTCCTGGTTGTGTTCTATTCCTCGTTATCCTCCATATGCCCTATTCATTTAGAACATGCTAACATATAAACTTGGAATGATTTAAAAATTAAACATTAAAGTCATCTCTCTTAGGTGTAATTTGCTTTCAAAGTTTTTTTACAGTTCAGTTTTAACGATCTTCATATTGACAATTGCATTCCCTTTGTCATGCACTACGAGTATAGCATACGTTAATGGTTTTAATTTATAGTAGGTTATTTATTAAGAAATATAGCTGTACTCAATATGACATTTTACTGTTGGTAAAATTTTACTGTTTGTACCTGTTGGTTTGAACATTTCTGCAGAATGTGTCAAACTGTAAAAGTAGATTTTAAAAATAAATAAATAAATAAATAAATATGCTAGTTTAATAATAATAATAATAATAATAATAATAATAATAATAATAATAATAATTATTATTATTATTATTATTATTATTATTATTATTATTATTATTATTATCATTATTATTATTATTATTATTATTATTAGTAGTATTATTATTATTATTCAGTATGATTTTTTATTTCTTAATAAATACTATTTAATTAATTAATAGCCTACTGTAAATTAGGCCTACAACCATTAACGATTTATATGATTTATATATGAGATTAGAATATGTGTTAGCCTAGTGATTTTATATGGAATATTCTCAATAATATTTGTAAAGGCAACATATATAAGTCCTGTATATAAATATATATAAGTACACAGCCTGTATGTGTCGTTTACATTTATTTCAATTAATATGAAAAACGAGTGCATGTTTTTACCAAAACTATAACTGATTTGTTTTTAAATGCATGTGGGCATAAATCAATATAATTTGCACAAAAAAATTCTGGGTTCTTTCTGTAAAGATGTAGTTACTCCATCCCGTTTAGAGTGTCATTATGAACATTTTACAATATAACTAATGATGGATCTGCGACAAAGAAACTTCGGTGTTGGGAAACACTCCTCACTACATTGTTCTTTTTTTCCAAATTATGCATCTTACTATGATAGTTCAGTCGTTGTATAGGAAACGCACCCCAGGGCGGCATCTTGCAAGAGGCGGCATGGAGCTTGATTACACAGTTATACCTCCAGATTGGCTAGTGAACCCAGCCAGACCACTTACTTTAACTCTTTGATTTAGTTCGTTTTTATTCTTAATAGAATAGGTGAGTGGTTCACTAGGTAATCTGTATGACAAGTCCCACCTTCTCATGGACTTGTACAAGAAGGATGTGTGTCTGAAATGTACAACAAAACAAACCCTAAGAAATGCATTTCAGTTTTTCTAAAAATAAATTTGTGATAAACAAAGACAATAAAAAATGTTTATACACACACACACACCCACAGAGAGAGAGAGAGAGAGAGAGAGAGAGAGAGAGAGAGAGAGAGAGAGAGAGAGAGAGACTTACTTATATGTTTTAAACAAAATGTAAACATTGAATGCAATTGGATGCTTTCAATAAAACTGCATATCAAATTTACATTGCTTTTCTTGGGATCTGAACCAATGACCTTTTCTGAGGGAATTCAACTCATAACCTTTAAAGCCTCAGGGCAACAACACCAACATATTATTAGCTTGTTGCAAAGTGAGTCAAGTATTCTGAAATATCGATATGCTATTATATCTGAAGGGGGAATCTTGGGTCCATCCATTGAGATTTGTTCCCAGGAGGGCAAACATGGCTGTGAGCAAAAAAAAGAAAATGCTCTTTTCAAACTGACGAACTGCCTACATGTAATAAAAAAAGGAGAACTGCACACCTGTGATTCACTGTGCAGAGTCAGAGAAATGATTCATTTATAAATAAAACCAGTGGGATGATGTTTGATGCGTTCTGATGTTCCCCAGACTGAGAAGAAGAAAATCAAATGATGCTTTAAAAATGATGCATTGTGATGTGGCCGTGGCTTTTAATTGGATGATTGAGGGGAAAGAAGATGTATTTTATGCAGTCAGAAAGTGGATTTTCCTCTAAAAAGGTTATAGCTTTTACACAGGTATTTTTGAATTATGATGTATAAAAAGTGATAGATGGAAATTCCTGTCTGAAAATTAATTCTGAGAGACACATTACCTGAAATCATCTGAGCTCTGCTCAGTACTTTCAAATTGTAGCACACCCTGGTGATGTATTATGCACCTTATGGAGTCGGGCCGTCCTGTGGTGCAAGTAAATTAACTTTCGGCAGGATAAATGATTTCATACATTTACTGTGCTGTTATATATACTTTTCTTTTCTTTTTTCTTCTTTTATGTGCAAGATTGTTTTATGACAAGGAGTAAACAACATTGACTGGGATACTTCATATATAATTAATAAACTGCAAGTTTTGTATTAAGGTAAAATTCCATTAGGCAATGAATACATTATGTGTAAATTTAGCCTTTTACATTTTCATAAATTGCCAAAAGGTGCAGTATGTGATATGAAAAATAGGATTTTTATTAAAGAATATGAAGTGATAAGTGGTAATAAAGTGCAGTAAACATTCATTTAGCAAGACAACAGTGTTGTGGAGATGATTGAGAACTCACTGTCTTGGAACATGCAATAATATAAACGTATAGTTAGGATTGGGATGATGTCCCAGGATTTGTTGACCAAGGGGTATGTCTAAATCTGCAAAATCATGTCATGATATCCACAAATGGACCCTTTTCACACGCCTGTTATGAGGTGTTTAACGGTCATCATAATCTTAAATCCTTGAAAGTTTTTAATATTTAGATTTTTTAAAAATCGTATGAATATTTAAATGCATGTATGTATGTATTATGTCATCTTTGCATCAAATTACAAAAAAAAAAAATAATAATAATTATCGCTTATGCAAGGTGTTTGTAATGCTGTGTGTATGGGGATGAGAATAAATTTGACTGTATTCTATCCTCTTTTTTTCCGTCATCAGTCTCACACATTTTTTTTCCTTTTTCTGAAAGTCTTGATAACACCATTGTGTAGTTTTTCTTTGATTATTTCAGCAAGTAGACTTGTAAAAAACTATTTGTTGTACTCTCCCATTCACTGCACTCTGAGTTTACCCAGCTATGACGCCTTCTGCTACCAACAAACCCGGAAATGTGAAAAGGGTCTATTGTCCATGCAACGTACAGCATATTCTAAGTGGTCTAGAGTTAAATGATTTTGGGGAAATTATGGATAAAATGTACCATATTCTTCAACAAAAATACTGACCCTGATCATTAGACAAGCAGTCTGCACAACGGTGCATTCATAAAACTCACACCAGTTCGCTCCAAACAGGAAAACAACCAATGCAAAGAATGACAGAAATGCAAAAAACAAGATCAGGCACAAAATACAATCCATGTAGCATTAAGTAGTGTAATAATGGGTCACACTTTATTTTGATGGTCCGTTTGCTGAATCTAAGTTGCATAGCGTCTACATGCCAACTAATACTCATGAGATTTTAAGTAGACTGTTAGGTTGGGGAAGGGTTGGGGTTAGGGTTAGAGTAAGTTGACATGTACTTGTAAAGTTTCTTAAAGTCAGTTAAATGTCTGTTGAAGGAGCAGTATCAACAAATATTAAGCAGACAGTCTACTAATACTCAAATGGACCATCAAAATTAAGTATTACCTACAGTAATAATCTATCACAATGTTATTTATATATTTATTTTATTTTATTCATATAATAGCACTCCATATATGATCATAAGGAACCATAAAACAGTATGACATGATTAGAGTTAACTTTTCCAAGGCAAAATACTTGACATTTTTACTTTTAGAAAATTTTACTTTAACATTAAAGTAGACACATTTCATATTATTAAATATATTTGATATGCATATAAAACCTATACTGTAAATTTGCTGTAATTGAATGAGACATCTTATGTTTCTCCTATATCTGTATATTTCATACACAATTATATTTATTTAGATTTTAATATACTTTTTACTTATATGTTATTTATATATTAGTCATATTCGTGCTAGTTTGCAGGAGGCATGTATTTCATCCAGTCAGTTGAGAATTCATAAGTCACAAAGTATTCACAGCTTGAGTGAAAGTATATGGACAAGTTTTCCCCATGGTGAAGAAGACCACCTTGAGCGGCATGGATCACTCACCAGGACTGGTGGCACACGCTTTGAGAATGTGGTCAGGTGACAGTGAAGCTAAACATGTTGGAAGCCCAGTAGTCATTCAGCGCTGGGCTGTCTAACAGTGTGTGACAAGTGAAAAGCGAGTGGACGGAATCAGTCTCACTTCCCTCATTCAGCCGCCAGGATTGCTGGAGCACTGCAGCGTATTGATCCTTATTTCATTGCAGACCGGAACTGAGTGGCCTGCCAGAAAGTGGAGATGATATTTAGAGAAGCCTATGACTCCAGTTTATCAGACAGCTGGATTTAAGGAAGTTTCAGAAGTAGAGAGCCTGATTCAATGCAGAGACATGGCCCAGATAAACCATTCTGAGACACACAAATAGGTCTATCCTCTAAGTGACATTGCACAATGCTGGCTTTATTTGTCAAAAAAAAAAAAAAAGCAATTTGTGGAGCGACATCCAGATATAAACTTTTAGAAAGCCACATATTTGATTCTGAAAACCCAACAAATGCCTTTGTATTAAATAATATAAAGAAATAAAGAAATAAATAATAAACATTAGTAGTGTTCTGAATAAAACCAAAAAAAAAAATGCTGTACTTAAACTCATAACTATAAATTATACATACATACATACTGTACATACATACATACATACACACATACATACATACATACATACATACATACATACATACATACATACATACACTGTGAAAAAAAAATTGTAATAAAACATTACTGCCCAAACATTTTTAAAACATTTTTAGTGACCAGACACATCTAATTTTTTTCAGTTGGCCCAAATGAAATTCATCAAACAGATTTTTTTTTTTTTTCAATTGTAGCAAGGCCTGTTAACACTTGCTCAATGAGAAATTATGTATTGAGCCAATTGTAAACCCATGAAGTCTGCCCAATCATGTTATTGGCCCAATTAAATATTATTTACTTAATTTAAAAATGTTTCTAGGTAAATTTACATTGCTAAAGCAACTTTACTAAATTGTTTATTCTCTGTTGTCCCAAGAGAAAATTAATAATAAAATATACAAAATAATGATACAGTTAACAATGCCACATTTACTTATTTATCTTGAGTAAATAGACACTATTGTGAAAATACTTTAAAATAACAAATATATTGAACATTTAGCTTATAAATTAATGCATTCGGCATTCGGCATTAATGTGCCGCATTAACACGAGACACCAGATTGACCGCCTGGCCACCGGGAAATGTCCCGCTGCTCCCTATGGCCAGACTGCCCCTGACTGGGGTATTAGATGCAAATAAGGAGCATGGATGGGTGAAAGATTATAGAATGTAATAACACTCGCCAAACAGAAAGAAAAAAACCGTTGGCATTTCGCGATGACTGCTATGGATAATGATGGCCTGCTCTGGAATTCTGGAAGTTCCAGTTTTTCAAGTGAGTCTTTTTGAATGCAAATGAGCTGCTGCTCCCCGCCCCTTTTCTTCTTCTTAAAAAAAAAGTTATAAACAATGATTAGCATTGTGTGTATATAAACTAATATGCATATTGATGCAGGGCTTGACATGAACACCTGCCAACCCGCCAAATTCGGGTAGATTTCAGCTGTGGCAGGTTAGACAGACACTCCCACTAGCCACTTTGGCTGATTGAAGATCATTTTTAAATTGTAGTTTTCCTAAAAGGTAGAGTTAAAGAATAAGGATTGCCAGTGAGGGGCCAGTGTGAAAGATGACAATATACAATAACTGTGTTCATATGAGCAAAAGAAAGTAGGTGAATACTGAATGATAGGGTGATCGCACGCACAGTGAGACACAGGCAATCCTGAGGCATTGACCAGGGTTTCGGTGTCAAGGAAGGCTGATTTCATGTGATGTGATGCGCAAGAGTTTTTTAAAAGTTAAAAAAAGTTCTGTGCATGAAGCATCCTCTTTTAAATAGGCTAGACAAAAAGCGACACTCGTGCATCCACAGTCCTGCCTTATCATCTTTTCATTATCAAACATGGTATGTTTTTCATCTTCCTTCTTTTGCCTACCATTATTTTGGGCTAAAATGTATTCATTTATTTATTTACTTATTTATATTATTGATGTAGCTAAAGAAAAAAAATAGTAAATCCTTAGTGTTGAGCCCTGAAAAGTCATGTGAAATAAAAACTAATTGCAATGTGACACTGTGAAACCACAACCCATTTGCTCATGCTCATTGAGCAAGCTCATAAACAACACACACAAAAAGTGAAAAGAATGAGAAGGCATGTGGAAGTAGCACAAAATCTAAATCAAGTAATTTCAGCATGGCTAATTTTAGCATATAAAATATATTTTCTCTACAACACAATTGTGGCTAGTGAAAATTGCAACTGGCTAGTAATGTCAGAAAACAACTATTTACAGAAACACAATCGCACTGCAATTTGTAACTTATTGATTTAGTGGCTAATTCGTATGAATTCATATGATTTAATTAGTGCAATTTAGTACGATTTGCTCATCACCCAATGACGGTTGGTTTTAGGGGTGGGGTTGGGTGCCATGAATATTAATTAGCCACTAAACTGACTAAACATTAAATAAATAAATTTAAAAAAAAACTTTCATTTTCTCATAAGATCAGGCTGGTTACAGTGACTGGTGATCAAAATGTTAATGTCATGCCCTGTATGGATGTAATGCTAAAAATCTTTAACCCTGCAAGAAAGAAAAAAAGAAAGAAAGAAAGAAAGAAAGAAAGAAAGAAAGAAAGAAAGAAAGAAAGAAAGAAAGAAAGAAAGAAAGAAAGAAAGAAAGAAAGAAAGAAAGAAAGAAAAAGAAAGAAAGACTGGTTTTGGACACTTACTTAGCTGGTCAGATTGGGAGACCAATTAAACCAGACCAGCTAAGACCATATGAACAAATAGGAAATGTAATACAAGCAAGATGTGTCATTAATAATGCTAATTATATTCTCAATAATAAAAATAATAATAATAACAGGCGGTTCATACCGCTGTGGCAACCCCAAATTAATAAAGGGACTAAGTTGAAAAAAAAAATGAATGAATGAATAATAACAACATGTTTAAAGGTTTAATAAATGACTCCACTAACATTCATTTGACTATTGCTGCATAAACTTGTGTAGCATTCCTGGTAGGGCTCAATTGCTTCTCATTCTCATTCATCCCACTGTATTACTAGACCAATTTTATTCTAGCAGAAATTCAAAGGCCTAACTGTAGCTTTAAAGCTATTACATACATCTCCTGAACATGCCTCTGAATACTTGAAGTGATTCCTGAGTGGGAAAACTTGTTACACAACATCAGGGCACAGTTCTTTATAAGTGACTAGGTTTGAAATGCATTGTTTCACTTACAGTACAGTGCTTTTTTATTCTTTCTTTTTTTTTTTTTTTACACTGGATTCCCTAAAGGAAGTTCAAAAAGAGTGATTCCCTCTTACAAAACCACATCGCATTGCCAGCTTTTCCTCAATGAGAATAAAGCATTTGATGTTGTAGAGAAGAAGAGGTGGTTGTGCTCCGCTAAGGGAAAATTATGTATCTTTTTACAGTATGTGTGGGTTCGTATTAAGATGATGATACTGTAAGTTTTATTATGCACTGGAAGACATTATATAAATATAATGTTTGCACGGTTAAATGTTTTATGAGGATTTACCTTAAGTCATTGAGATTTTAGTTTTTAGACGTTAGTCTTTTTTGTAGCTTTAAAAGTGGCTTCATCGTGTGTCCAAACTCACCGGTGAAAAATTATGGCTGTGCAGTGAAGAAAACAACTCTTTCAGACATGAAGGATATGAACGTCACCCGGACTGTCATCTGTAGGTGAGTCCAGACTGTCAGCATTCATGTTTGAGCATCTGTCACATACCATCGTCACATGTCTTTTTATAAATACATCAAAGTCATGCAGAGGTGATGTGAAAGGGGAAACAATATGCTGTTGACTGATACAAGCTGGGAACTACAGTAACAGAGCTGATTGAATTTGGGCTTGAGTAGATAGATAGATAGATAGATAGATAGATAGATAGATAGATAGATAGATAGATAGATAGATAGATAGATAGATAGATAGATAGATAGATAGATTGATTGATTGATTGATTGATTGATTGATTGATTGATTGATTGATTGATTGATTGATTGATTGATTGATTGATTGATTGATAGATAGATAGATAGATAGATAGATAAATAGATAGATAGATAGATAGATAGATAGATAGATAGATAGATAGATAGATAGATAGATAGATAGATAGATAGATAGATGGATGGATGGATGGATGGATGGATGGATGGAGGGAGGGAGAGAGGGCGGAAGGGAGGGAGGGAGAGCAGGCTGACGGACGGACGGACAGACAGATAGATAGATTTTAAAATAAATAAATTTATTTATTTCAATTAATTCCTTTCTTTCTTTCTTTCTTTCTTTCTTTCTTTCTTTCTTTCTTTCTTTCTTTCTTTCTTTCTTTCTTTCTTTCTTTCTTTCTTTCCTCCTTTCTTTCTTTCTTTCTTTCTTTATTTATTTGTGTGCACAAGTACAAATAAATAAATAATGCTGGAGGGCCGGTGTCCTGCATAGTTTAGCTCCAACTTTTTTCGACACACCTGCCTGGAAGTTTCTAGTACAGTGTTTCTCCAGCTCTGCATATTTTCCGGTAACACTTTATAATAACTACACACTATGAACCATTTATTAAGCATTAGTAAATAGTAATAATTAAGCATTAGTAAATAGTTCATTCATTATTTGTTAAGCATTAACTCTACATTAAGAAACCTTATTAAGCAGTTTATAACTGCAGCTACAATTGCTGTATTCTTGACTTATAATGTCACATTTATAATGTGCTTAATAATTGTACTTTCATACTTTGTTAATGATTTATTTCTCATTACCCAATTTAGGTATTGCATTATTTACAAACTATTTATTTAAGTATAGTTGGTTGTTTTTAAGATCATTCAGAATTAGTTAGTACATGATTAATCAACTATTTAAATTAACATTTATAAATCTTATTATTCAGGCATATACTAATAGTTCATTTGTATGCTTTTAAATTCTTTATTAACTCAACTTCAAGCAATCTTTTGACCTAATCTAAAAGGAGAACTATTTATGCTTATAAATCCCTTATAAATGACAATTAATACTCAGTTAAATTCTAAACAGGAAAGAACAAAATGACATAAACGACATTATTCATTCCTATTTGTTTGAAGATACACAAAGGAAACTATCAAATAAAAATAGATCTTTGCAACCTTGTCTAAAATAAAATCACTGTACAGTTTAAACATTGCATCATATTATATTGTTAAATAATTATATTGATGTTTTATTCAATTTTTTGTCTTATTTTGACACTCTTGTTACTCAGCAATGTTTAATGGTCATTTATCAAGGATTTATAACGCATAAATAGTCCTCACTTCAGATTAGGTCGTAAAGCTTGAGTTGATTTGATGAAGTATTTATTAACTTGCATAGTTACCATTACTATATGCCTGAATAATCAGATGTTTAAACATTAATTTCAATAGTTTGTTAATCATTTACTAACTCATTCTGAATGATCTTAAAAACCACCAACTACTCTTAAAAACAAATGGTTTGTAAATAATGCGATTCTTAATTTAGTAATGAAATATCAATCAGTCACAAATTATGAGAGTATAATTATTAAGCACATTATGTATGTGGTTATAAGTCAAGAATACAGCATTTGTAGCTGCAGTTTTAAACTGCTTACTAACGTTTATTAATGTATAAGTGATGCTTAACAAATAATGAATTCAATAGATGCTAATGCTTAATAAATGATTCATAGTGTGTGGCATAAAGTGTTACCTACTTCCCTTGTCTCCTTAACCAAACACACCTTTTTCAGGTCTTCAGCTCATTAGCAGAGACTGAAAGACCTGCAATGGGCGTGACAGGCAAAGGAGACATCCAAAACATGCAGTGTTGGTGGTCCTCCAGGAACATGGTTGAGAAACACTGTTCTAGCATACATAAAATGAGCTTGATTAGCTGGTTTAAGTGTGTTTGTACAACATGGTCAGAAAAATGTATTGTATCGAAAACTATATCTATTATCAAACTACTGGTGGCATTTATTTATTTATTTATTTATTCATTCATTTAACAAATGTTTAAATGAGTTATCAAAGCAATATTTAATGAAATTGATTTCATTTGTAGTATAAATATGCTCAAAATAACGCTGTTCAAAATAGCTATTTTTAAAAGAGGAAAGTTTGTTCTCACATCATTTCATATCCAACAACAAAATACTTGTATGACTTTTTTATTTAGAATTACATTTATAGCACTCATAGATACCAGCATGGATCTACATTTAAGTTCAGGATTAAAGTGTAGAGTGTCCCTTTTAAAATCTCTGATAATTATAGTCCCTGACTGATGACTAAGAGCGTTTGCATTGCTGGGGTTTGCTTTTCATAGCACAAAAAGCTAGACCTTTCAAGATGAAGGTAAATACATTCTGCCTCCTCAAGCATTTTGACAATGGAAAACATTTAGTCTGTCAGCACATACCGTCTAACACCCGTAGACAGAAAAAAAAAAGGTGAGAAAAATCAGCAGAGACTGTCGTAATCATTGACATGCCTATTTTCATTAGCGTTACTCAAATGGTGTAATATTTCTCAAAATTATAGGCATCAACATCCGTTTATTGCAGCAGTGTAATAAGTTAAAATACAATAAAAGGCACCTACTGATTGGCAAAATAATTTTCCATTTATTCTGATGAGGAACATTTCCATTTACACTGCCATTAGTGAAGTAAGGTGATTATAAAACTACTATGCCCACAGAGCAGAACACATTTTAGAAAAACACAAGCACATTTGGTTGTTGGTTGGTTTAAAAGAAATGAAGTTATTTATGTAAATAGATATTTTTTTCTTATTATTATTCATTTTGTTCCATTGAAATCATTAAGTTCTGGGCATTATGTTACAATCAATAAAACCTCTCATCCCTAATGTCTTGAAGTCTTGGAACATGCAACTTCTGCTTGTGATGGAGACATGTTTAAATGTCCTCTACTCTGAAAACCCTAATAAGTTGACTGAACAAGTTAATTGAGTATACTATACTTAAATTGTTCAGTTCACCAAACTTTCAGTAGTACTTAAGTAGATTATACTTAAATTGTTCAGTTCACCAAACTTAAATATGCAAGTTTTGGGAGACTCCATTACTTAATTAAAGTGAGGCAACGAGTTAACTCAACTAATTTAGTTCAGTCAACTTATTAGGGTTTTTGGTGTATGATTTGCACGCCCTCTTGTCTGCTTTGACTAAATAAATAGAACTACAAGTATATATATATAAAAGGCATGTGCGTGCTTGCCTGTGTGTAATAATATACTATAAAAAAAACTTTTAAATAAATTTTCAACAAAAAATAAGTTGCTATTTATACACATTATGTTGAATTATTATACCTGAAGCCATTTGTTTTCTGATTTAAAAAAGACCGTGCACTATAAATGTTGCACATACTAGAATTTTACAGTCAAGACTGCATTTGTGAAAATGACCTATTTTTTCAAAGGATTAATTATGATTTTGAGCTCGCTGCACTTGAAATTGAAATTGAAGTTTATGCATTTTCATGATACATAAGTTAAATTAACTCATATTTTTAAGTGATAGGACCAAAACGCAAAATTTTAAGTTATGTTCAGTCAACTTTACTTAATTGTTTAAGTAAAGACAACATTAGGGTTTACAGTGTAGGCACTTCAGCAGGTAAGACAAGTGTTTTGAGTATGTTTTCCAATTTAGTAACGCATGAGTAATGCATGAAAAACAGAGTTTTAAAGGCCTCATACAAGCTTTTTTTTTAGAATATGATCATATTCAACAATTACAATTAGTCTTTTACAACCCTGCATACTCATAAGCAAGAGAAGGATTAATGTTTTTACACATAAGGATGCTTTGAACCATGTGACAGGACAGCACATCAAATTATTGCAAACTATTTTACTTGTTTCCAATAAAGAATGAATGAATGAATGAATGAATGAAAGAATGAACGAATCAATCAATCAATCAATCAATCAATCAATCAATCAATCAATCAATCAGTCAATGTTTATATGCCAGCTAGCCATTTGTAAGTTAAGACATTCTGTCACAATTTAGACTTTTATTTTGAATCTCATATATTGTAAATATTACAAATGCTAGTGCAGGGATGGATTTTACTCAGACTTAAATAAAATAACAAAAACTCTGGAATCTGAAGAAAAAAGCCCAAGATAGGCCATGGCACCCTTTGCCATCTTTCCTGAAATTTCCTTGCCCTCTGGTATTGATAAATACTGAGGTGTGACTGGTAACAAGGTTTTGTTCACTATCTTTGATAAATTTAGATTAAATCCCAAACAGATGAGTAAATCTTTAAGTCACCTGTTAACTTTAACAAAATAACCAATCATTGCTCTCATAGGGTATTTAAAGAGAAGGACGTAATGTCTCGAGGTCACAAGTCTGTATCCAGACCGACCCGTAGTGAAGAGCTTTCAAACTCAACACTATGTATAATTTGGACTTCCAGCTATACTCTTAGATTTATCTTTGAGTAATGGATGTTGTGCATTTACTTCTGAATTGGCTTTTATTATTTGGTTCTGTAATTGGCATGATCCACTTTCCTCTGGGAAATAAAGTGTTGACCTTTTTGATTAATTCTGGAGTTTTCGGAATTCATTGCATCCAGTACATTAAGTAGAGTCTGCGCTACCATTATGATGTGACATGATTTTATTGAATTCCAAGGCGCATTTTACTGTACGGAGCTGTAGGTGTGGCAGCATTATGACCTTGTAATCATTTAATCACTGATATTAACAAGTTGTATGGAAATGACTAAATTCACTACTCATAAAGTATGAGTGAGCAGGAGGCAACCAGACTACTTGAATATTAGTTAACCCTACATCCTTTGACTCAAGTGTTGAGATGATGTCCGTGAGAAGAAACGCAATCCCGGGGCGTGGAACTCTAAGCGGTGTATGGTCCCTAATGAATGTACAAAGAAATCTAAATTATAACACAATATGATCAGCTAAACACATAAAATGCTAAAATTGGAGTCAGATTTAAATTCGGAGTTGAAAACAAATATAAATAAATTCTAATAAATTACCACATTCTTTGCAAAAGCACCAACAAGGATTACATGCATTTAACCCTTGCCCATTTATCGGATTCCTTTGTTGTGCAGATAGACTGTAATCTTAGACTAGTTAAAATATTTTGTTAACATCTCACAATGCCACTTTGTTCATTAATAATCAAATCTAAAAATAATAATAATGTAATATTCAATAATTGTCTTCATAGCTATATTTCATTTATGAAGTAAAGTTACAGTTGAGACAATGCTACTAAACTAAATTAAGTGAAAATAACAGAATTGTAATGTAAAGTATTTATTATTATTATTATCATTATTATTATTATTATTATTATTATTATTATTATTATTATTATTATTATTATTATTATTCCACCCTTTCCTAACTCGTGAACAAAACCCCAAGATACTTGAACTTCTCCACCTGGGGTAAGAACTTTCCTACACCTGAAGATGGCAAACCACCTTTTTTCCGGTGAAGTACCATGGATGTAACATATAGATCCCTACTCTCACCTATAGTCAAGAGCTTTGGGTCATGACCAAAAGGACAAGATCTTGAATACAAGCAGCCAAAATGAGTTTCCTTCAAGGGGTAGCAGGGCGCACCTTTATGGATTGGGTGAAGAGCTCTGACACCCAGGAGGAGCCGGGAGTATAGCTGCTGCTCCTCCACATCGAGTGAAGTCAGCTGAGGTGGCTCAGACATCTGTTTCGGATGCCTCCTGGAAGCCTACCTAGGGAGGTGTTCCAGACATGTCCCACTGGTAGGAAGACCCAGGACACACTGGAGGGACTGTCTCTCGGCTGGCCTGGGAAGGCATCGGGATCCCCCTGGAGGAGCTGGAGGAAGTGTCTGGGGAGAAGACTCTCCTAAGACTGCTGCACTCGCAACCTGGCCCCGTAAAAGCAGTAGATAATGAATGAATGAATGAATGAATGAATTAATTAATTATTGTTATTATTATTATTCAACCCAGGCTCATTCTGAAAACGTAGTCCCGAGGATGTTTCTGGAGACTGCAAATTATGTAGCCGGAGGTACGTATGGCTGCATTTCATTATTTAAGCGAACGAGGAGCAGTTCCAGAAATCAGTTAAGACTAAAACAAAATCCAAGAAATAAAGTGAACAAGTTCATAACAGGGTGAGAATGTGGTAAAATCCGAAAATGTGGTAAAAATCTTCTGGACGGCTTTTGTAAATTGTTGGTTGGGTTTAGGAAAGTAAGCCGGCGGGCGGGTGGGTCAATCGGTAAAATTGGTTGGGTTCAGGGAAGGAGAAGGGTGGGTCGGCCGGCCGATTGGCCGGTCGCCCAGTCAATCATTCAGTCAGTTGGACAGACAGACATTCGTTCGACAGCGGCCTCTGGTGGGTTTATGCGAGAACAGTGCGGGCATGAACGGCACTCGCAAGAGACATTTGAGAAGCGAAAAAGTGCACACAGCGACCTCTCGCGGATTCGCCAAAACCAAAAACTGCAAAAATACTTTCATTGCATTTTGACTGTGAAGGTGTTTTGTCTTTAATGCAAATCACTGTAGGTTTTGAATAGAGAGATAAATGCAAAAACTTTTCTTATGTCACACACACACACACTCAAACACACACACACACACACACACACACACACACACATACATCCTTGATGGGTTTTCATGTTTGGAAGGACTTCATAAACATAATGATTTTCATACTTTACATTGTGTATATTCTGTTTATACAGTAGTCAACATTTAAAGTGAATAAAAAAGTATACTAGATCAAGAATGGATGTTGTTCATTAGTTTAAGACAACTCTGATGAAAGGTAATGATTCATTCCAAATGTGGACTACTATATGTACTTACTGTATGTTTAAAAACTAGTATAACTGCTAAAATATATTGTTATATACAACTGGTAATACTAAAAATGTACTGCTAATGTATATACAACATAAAGAATACCCGGACCCCACAAACACACACACTATAAAATATTTAAAGTGTTGGTTGTTAATTATGGAAATACTAATATTACCACCCTGCTGAGTTCCTGATCCTTCCTACAGTACTTCCTTAGTGTTTGAGGCGGGCGGGAACTTTGAACTAAAAATAAAACTTTTAAGGACATTGATTGCAGTTGTGGGGCTATAATTAAGTTTCAAGCACATTCATTTTCAATGCGATCAGCAAAGGAGTGTTTATTAAAACAAACACAGGATCTTAGTTGGTGATTACAAAAAATACTGTGGATTTATTTATCCATGGGACCTTTTAGAGAACATTCACTTTTTCTCTTTTTTTTTTTTGTTTGTTTAGTTGATGCTGGTATGGTTTTATTTGGATGACCCCCATTGACTTTTTTTTTTACTGACTTTCCAAATATCAGTAATTAGGGTGTTTACAGTGTCTACTAATAATTAATTTTGTCCATTTTCAGCAGGTGCTAACATGACTTTTCTGTAATCAGCCAAGGCAAATAGATGTTTTTTAACATTAAACACTATTTGTTGTTGTCATTATTGTAAAATATTGTGGAATAATATGGAATTTGATGGCATTTGATTACTGATGTATATGTAAACGTAGTCACTGTCTATCTCCCCTGCACCTGTGTTTGTGTTTCCGCAGTGAAAATCAGCATGCACGTAACGAAACTCCCCTTTTCATGCAAACCCTTCCTTCTTTCGCCACTCCCTCCTAAACAAAGCTGGACTCACTTTCCTGACTTTTTTCAAACTAGAGGTGTGAAAACACCATGCTGAGACCGGCAAGGGTGGGTGGGGGGTTCATAGCCCTACTTTTAGGTTCATGCTCTACTTATACTTTAATAAAAATGTTAGTTGACGTGTAGTTCCAAAGTTGCCTACTCTTTGGTCATCTGTAATCAAAAAAGGGCTCGGAAACTTTTTGAGAAAGGGCACTGTGGGCATCTGTGTAATTTGAAAGGCACCAAGAAACTTAATTCAATCTAGTTCTGTAATGCTAAATGTGTATGATTTGCTTAATGAAATTCCAGCCATCCTAATGGACCTTAGTCAGGATAGACACCATATTTAATTTGTCTTGAATGAAAACAGGGCTGTGAGAAACCGAAATGCAGTTCCCAGTTGATTTTATTATCTTAAAGTCAATTTCACAATAATTTAGTTCTTTCCTTCAATGAATTTTTTTTTGGAAAATTATATTTTCAGTCATTCCACATTTAACAATCAGCAAAATACAACAGTGTAATTTAAACTGACTGTATTTCCACCCCTCAGAGCCTTGTTTTCATTCATGTCTAATTAAAGATGGCGTGTACTCAGGAAAAAAAAAGGTCCATAGGAGCCCTGAGTTAAATCAAGTGAATCAAATGTAACTGAACAGACGTAACGAACACTCTTGGGCAAATCCGTAAACAACACCACAGCTTCTTATTCACTAACCACCCGTAAGCCACTCTAACCATCTGTACTGGTATATCACTATGCCATAACTAATTGTGTGTACAGTTATAAATTATGACTGTTTGCAAAAATCAGCATTGTTTGTCTTGTGCAATTAGTAAATGAACTTTTTTATGCAACGTTTAAGTGTTTACTGTTGCTGATGACACAAAATAAATAGCTTATGCTCTTTATTTGATTAAAATGTAATAAAATAGCAATACTATGAAATAATATTACATTTTAAAATAACAGCTTTTGATATAAATGCAGTTTATCCATGTGATGGAAAGCTGCATTTTCAAAAGCCATCCTTTCAGTTGGCAGTCACATTAACATTCAGAAGCCATTCTAATATGATTATTTGCCTCTCAATGTGCTGATTTGGTGCTCAATTTGCTGCTTAGTATTTAAATGAAACAGTAAAACATATTTTGCAGGATTCATTGAGTCACTTCTGATCAGTTTGCTGCTGAATAAGAATGTTTATTATAATACTAATCTCTTACTGAAAACCTTCATCAGACATTTGACAAAAACACCATGTATTATACACTTCTAAGGAGTTAAAAAGTTGGATTTATGTAAAACCAATTTTTTATTAACTAATTTGGTAACAAACCAAATTATTATTTATTTATTTATTTATTGTTTGTTTGTTTGTTTGTTTGTAAACAAAACTTAGCAAGTGCTAAAGGTTAGTTAACCCAAAAAAATTTATTCTTTAATTAAATACTCAACTTCATGTTATTGCAATCCCCAGATCCAAGAGCTCCCTCATCCTTCATGGGACTTTCTTTATATACATAATTGTTGGCACTCATTTGCCACATTGCTCACTTGTGTATAAATGTCTTCTTGTTTCAGTCAGTCTTTCTCAGTCTTTGAAGTATGTTAGATGTGCAGGTTGATGATTATTGTTTATGTTTCTTGTTATTTTGTTATTTTGTCTGGACACTTTTGTTTTGTTATTGTTTTAATTTAATAAATGACTAACTGCAACTGAATCCACAAGCCGCATCTTGTCTCTACCCACAATAATAACAACAACAAAAACAACAACAGCATTCATGAAAGCAACATTCTCAAGATGTTCAAAGTCCAGAAAAGGAACCGATTATGTCAAAACACTGAAATGTGATTTCAAACTTCAACCACAAACAGGACAAATTCAGGAGACTTTGGGAACCTCTCCTATCCTTCCTACACAAACTTTGAAAGTTAGTCAGATAATGTTTCTATGTTTCTTCTTAATGCTAACTGTGTAAAAAAAATCAATAAAATGCTTTGAAAAACCGATGTGTGCATGTGAAGCAGCCGGTGAGGGCCAGCATACACACATTATGTACTTATCGACATGTGAAAGGGTTCTCCATATGTTTTCATCGAAGTTGTTTGCAATATTTATCCATCCACAGATTTTGTAATGCCGTCAAATGTGTAAATGTTTATCTGCTGTTCGCGCTTCTGCCTTTGGACGTCTCTGAGACCAAGCAGCTGCATGAATGCTAAAGCTTTAATTTCCAGAATGTCCTTTAACAGCACTTTTTTTTTTCATTTACCGCTAAAGTAGTTTTCCGGATATTTACCAGTATCGCTGTGTGAAAGGGATTAATGTAGTGTTTCACACTAACTAGTTACTCGTTTGAAGCACAACAGATTCCACTGAGGACAGTGATTTAACAACTTCTTCTGATCAAGTTTGTATTAACACATAAAAGATGAGACATAGCTGTATTTTTATTTATTTATTTTTATTTTTTTTGGTAGAAGTAACACACACATGGACGCTATATATATATATATATATATATATATATATATATATATATATATATATATATATATATATATATATATATATATATATATATAGTTTATTTGTTTATGTGTTTATTTAAAACAACTCATTTGACAACTCTATATTCTTCTTTAGTAACCATAAATAAATAAATAAATAAATAAGCAAATGTACTGAAAGTCAGACATGTTCCTGACAAGTATCCATTAAGAAGTGTGGATATAAGAAGCAGAACTCTGGTTCAGTTTACACCAATTTTCTGTGCACAAAAAGCACGTACAGGTCTCTCTATCTGCCTCATCCTGGAATCACACTTATTTTTAAAAATCACACCACCACCGTCATTCTGCCTTTCCAGTAATGCCTGCTGCTATGGTTACAGCAATGTTCAGAACAATTAGGCTTCTGTTTTTGACACAGAGAGCAGGTCTGTGTCAGAGAACAGACGCACATATCACTTTAGAAAATGAGAAAATAAGAAACAGACGCGCAAATGAAGACACCGTGAAAGGTGCCGGCATGACCGGGCTTTGTTCTTCAAATGCTCTTCATACACCTCTTTCTTCCAGCTCGGTGTGAATATTATCTGTATGTTGCACATTTCCTTCAAAAGTACATAGATGTCAGAGAGCCGGTGAGGTGACCGAAATGAGCCGCTTCCATCTCTGCCTGTAGGTTTATGTAAGAGCCATCTGCTTCAATTAGAAGTCATTGTGTTTGTGTTGGTGAGTGGGAGGTAATACTGCGGATAATAACGGGTAATTGTGTGGTGTGAGTTGTTTGTTGAAAAGGATGCAACCAGACTAGCCACTGTGTATGCAGATTTGTCCATCCTCAGCGGTGGGCATTTGGTAAACAACAGTGTTCGCTGAAACAAAAAAAAACTTTAAACATGACAGTGCACTTACAATAGTATGCACTTACATTGGGTTTTTACAATAGTATTTGAGATGGTTTCACAATACAATGCATGATAAAGTAGTTAACTTAAAATTAAATCATTAACTTTAAATAAATAAATATTTAATTTAATTTAATTTAATTTAATTTAATTTAATTTTATTTTATTTTATTTTATTTTATTTTATTTTATTTTATTTAATAAGAATTACACTGGACTTAAATATATAAAAAACAAAGTATGTACGGAAATATTCAAGTTGACATTTTACAAAAATATTTGTGGTAAAAGATATACAATAATGGTGCCTTTTAATAATAATATTAAACATGATAATATTCATGATAATAATACTGTTATTATTATTATTATTATTATTAGTAGTAGTAGTAGTAGTAGTAGTAGTAGTAGTAGTAATATTAGTATTATGTTATCTAGGATCCGATGGATCCGATTTTTTAAGTTTCACAAACCTATAGATGAGGTTAGATATAGTTATCATTGTTTTAAAACTTAATGATTCACACAAATCAATATATTGATTATTTTTTTAAAAACATTATGTCATACATTTGGTTAGAATGTCCACTTACTGTACACATAAGTACATGTGCATTTCTAATCAATACTTTTGTTTAATGTTATAGAGATCTCACATATCATTTTTATGTATGTATGTATAGTGCATCCGGAAAGTATTAGCGCTTCGCTTTTTCCAAAATTGTTTAAGTTTCAGCCTTATTCTAAAATGGAATAAATTAATGTATTTCCTCAAAATTCTACACACAATACCCCATAATGACAACGTAAAAAAATATTTTTTGAAATGTTGCAAATTTATTAAAAATAAGAAACCTGAAAAAACACATGTACATAAGTATTCACAGCCTTTGCCGTGAAGCTCTAAATTGCGCTCAGATACATTCTGTTTCCACTGATCATTCTTGAGATGTTTCAGCAGCTTAACTGGAGTTCACCTGTGGTAAATTAAGTTGATTGGACATGATTTGAAAAGGCATACACCTGTCTATATAAGGTCCCAGGGCTGACAGTTCATGTCAAAGCACAAACAAAGCATGAAGACAAAGGAATTGTCTGTAGACCTCCGAGACAGGATTGTCTCGTGGCACAAGGCTGGGGAAGGTTAAAAAAATTTATGCTGCTCTGAAAGTTCCAATGAGCACAGTGGCCTACATTATCCATAAGTGGAAGCTGTTTGAAATCACCAAGACTCTTCCTAGAGCTGGCCGGCCATCTAAGCCGAGTGATCGGGGAGAAGGGCCTTAGTCAGGGAGGTGATCAATAACATGATGGTGACTCTGTCTGAGCTCCAGCGTTCTTCTGTGGAGAGAGAAAAACCTTACAGAAGGACAACCATCTGTGCAGAGTGGCCAGATATAATCCACCCCATGCCTGGAATTTGACAAAAGGCATCTGAAGGACTCTCAGACCATAGGAAACAAAATTCTTTGGTCTGATGAGACTAAAATTGAACTCTTTGGAGTGAATGCATTTGGAGAAAACCAGACATCGCTCATCACCAGGCTTATACCATCCCTACAGTGAAGCATGGTGGTGGCAGCATTATGCTGTGGGGATGTTTTTTCAGGAGCAGGAACTTGACGACTAGTCAGGATAGAGGGAAAGATGAATGCAGAAATGCATAGACACATCCTGAATGAAAACTTGCAGGTGTGCCAAGCTTGTGGCATCATATTCAAAAAGATTTGAGGCTGTGCTGCCAAAGGTGCACCAACAAAGAATTGAGCAAAGGCTGTGAATACTTATGTACATGTGATTTTTCAGGTTGTTTTAATTTTAATAAATTAGCAGAAATTTTAAAAAAATCTTTTTTTTCACATTGTCATTATGGGGTATATTGTGGGTAGAATTTTGAGGCAATAAATTAATTTAATGCATTTTGGAATAAGGCTGTATCAAAAAAAATGTGGAAAAAGAGAAGCACTATGAATACTTTACGGGTGCACTGCATGTTTATGTATGTATGTATGCGTGTATGTACAGTATGTATGTATTTATGTATGTATGTATGTATGTATGTATGTATGTATGTATGCTGTAAAGTGATGTGAAATAGCTGAAATCATTAATAATATGGACCTTTTCCTGCCTAACTATAGATTCTAACTATCAAATAATTAGAAAATAATTGCATTTACCTGAAATTAACTTTACACCCTAATGTCATTCAGCCAATAATTTATAAGCATTTATATTTTAAATTACGATTATGCTAAACTAACTTCATCTTTATAAATGTGTAAATATCTGACTTGAATGTTAAATGGACACGTTTCTTTGAGTTTCATGTGTGTTTGGTATAAATTAGGGTTCAGAATAGACATTTACAATTAAACCATATTTCGAAGGCAATAAAAAAAGTCTTATGAAATTATGAAACACAATGATTTTGAGCACTTCTACAGTCTGGATGGAGTGATAATAAAGTGTTTCAATATGTTCTAAAAGTATTTTTGTTTCACAAGGGTGTATGTAGAATGGTTGTTCTGTAATGATTTGCTTTAATTTTGTCTCCCATTTTGTCATTGTAATACCCTAATTCTAAATTTTTTTTTTTTATTACTATGCTGTTTTACTGATATAATTATAATAATTGGTATACAGTAGTCCCTGCTATTAAAACATTTTAACAGTATGCCTTTCTGAGGTTTTTGCATGCTGCTTAGGCTTTCTAGATTCATTCTGACAAGTTTTTTTTTTCATTTAGACCTTAATTGTTTCTTGGTAAATGTTCCAAAATCCCACAACAGTTTTACTTAGTCATTTAAAACCAATAAAGTAATGGCATTTTCCTAATGTCCTGAAGACTCCTCACTGACATCAGGAGAGGGCATTTCTCTGAACTCCATTTTTGTTCCCGATTAATAACTGAAGATTTTCATTTATTCTGAATATACAGCGTAATGCCTCATTCTATTCATTTCCTTAATGGTCTAAATTAAAATTTGATTACTGAGTACTGAGTCCTTTAATAGTGTCTGTAAGGCTGTAAGAACCCACTAGTTAGGTCCAGAGAATTTGCATTAATTCCAGCCCACAACTTAATGAAAGAAAATGGGTTATTTCTGACTGCACTTTCAGCCATTTGTGAAGCCTTAGCTTCAAGAATGTAAATCACGCTAAAAACCTTTACTCAATGAATAAATGCAAATCACTTTGCATTTAAAACACATCAATACTTATCCATTTACCCATTTAAAACCCTCTTTTTCCCTCTTTTTTTTACCAATTCAGATTGCAAATCACTGTATAAATTATTTAATATGTATGTATTATACAGTTAGGCATAAATAGTAACACAAGAACAGAATTTCTACCAGAGTATATTTTACAAGTTGGATAATTGGATACGTTTCATGTATAAAAATATCCAATATAGTTAAGCTCTCAGTATTTTCCTGAGTAATTTTGACCTTGTCTGTCCTAATTAAATACATATCAAAGAACATCAACGATCCATAATAATATTTTACACAATATAATGAACTGTTATTGTTAGAAAGATATTTATTGTTTAAATATAAAAGAGGCAATCTCTGGGTGAGTGGATTCAGCCAATGCTGATTCAGATTTTTAGTAACCCTATACAGTGCCTATAGAAAATCACCATACCCAGTGTAAGTCTACATTTATTCACATTACACTCACATCATACCCTGCTTTCAAAAGAGCTGTGTGATAAAATTGTAGAAAGGCACAGATTAGGAGGCTACAAAAACATTTCAAATCCTGAATAAAGCTATTTGGAAGGTGATTTGATTTCAGGCTGTAAGACAAATAAAGTAATTATTTAATAATTTCCTACAGGTACTGAATATACATGTTAAATGAAATAAAACTTTAATTATATCTGCTTGTTGCATGTACATTTAATGACAATAGCTTTACTCATCCCATATTTTTAACTCTTGCTTTTACAGAACTGGAAACATGATGTTGGTGAAGTTTTAATTTAATTTTATTATAATTTTTTTGTTTATTTATTTATTTTTATTTTTTAATTCTTTTTTTATGCACATTGTTCATATGCAGGTAATTATAACCCTAATATTTTGCTTGTATAATTTGCACTGTTTGAAGTTCATTCATTCATTCATTTTCTTTTCGGCTTAGTCCCTTTATTAATCTAGGGTCGCCACATCGGAATGAACCGCCAACTTATCCAGCACATGTTTTACGCAGCGGATGCCCTTCCAGCCGCAACCCATCTCTGGGAAACATCCATACACACTCACTCACTCATACACTACGACCAATTTAGCCTTCCCAAACTGGAGCACTCAGAGGAAACCCACGCAAACACAGGAGAACATACAAACTCCACACAGAAACACCAACTGACCCAGCCGAGGCTCGAACCAGCGACCTTCTGGCCATCCAGTTACGTTTGATCTTTAGATTGCCAGCCTGTTTCCCCTGCTTTTGAACAAAACAGTCTTTTCAGTTTTAATAAATGCAGTAAAATAACCAGGACGCGAAAAAATAAATCTGTGTTAATGTTATTATCAGTGTATTACTGTAAACAGATTTATTTTCACATTTACTTTACATTTTATTATACTGCATTTAATTGTTATTATTTTGATATATGCACCTGAAGAATTTGACTGTAAACTGTGCTTCTGTTTCTTCTAATTGAATGTGTTTTGATTCAAAAGGTGCTCATTTGACATTGAATCAAAGAGCATAGAATCACCAAGAGGCGACACTCTAGTGCGATTTTGGAAACAGCCACTAGATGGCGCGGCGGCCATTTTGGAATGAAAATTCCAATAGAACAACAGCATAATTATAAGTCTGTTAAATAAACTATTAAAAGTGCTGATGATTGTGATGGTAAATATTGTATCGCTTTTTAAATAAATAAATAAAAAAACAAAGCAACTGCTTGCCATCGCGACAGCAATAAGATCCAATGAACGGCCGATCGCTTTCACTCCAAAATGGCGGAATCTCGGGGCTGTTGCTGGGCACTGCTCTTGCAATGGAACGTTCTATTGAGTGTCGCCTCTTGGGCATTCTAAGCTCTTTGATTGAACTGCCATTCACACTACAGTATGTGATCTGCTCACTGTAATTTGTGACTTGATGCTAATTGTAGTGCTAATGCACCTGTTACTCAGCTGTGATTTCATGATGCATTGGCCAAAAGAACACTCGTAAGGTCTTGTAAGTATTATAATTATATGATGTGATCAAAAACATAGAGGCCAATCATGTGTTTATGCATTTTGTGTCTAAATCTATCACAGTGCATCTTAAATGCAAACCCTTGACACAGACTACACAGTAGTAATTCAGTGTAAGACTAAAAATAAATGCTTGTCAGATGTAATTATGATGTAATTGCTCACTGTTATATTTTGAAAACATGTAGTTATATTTTCAGAGCAACACATCCAACTTTAGGTCTAGTACAACATAACTTTCCAGTTGCGAGATATGTTAGCATTTAGTTAGTAACATACATTTATTCTATATTTTATTTATGTTATATTTATATTCATGACATAACACACGTCATGAATGTGAATAATTTAAGAGTCTAAATTATCATATGCATTTATTTATATGGCAAAACATGTCTTTTTCACCAAAGAAGGTCCACACTGACTCCAAGGGCAGATACTGATTAGATCAGGGCCTGGTGTGTGGACTTTGGTGGTTTTACGATGTGGTCACATGTTGATTGGTCAGTTTAAATATCTCAGTATTTGGGCTTTGGTCACATGGTCTTATATAGTCTTATAGTCTTATAAACACCCCATCAAGTACAGTGTTACCTTTCTTTCTTTTGTTTATGTATTCATCCATTCTATCATATGTTCATTAATTCATTATTTAATTCATTCATTCTAAATAGAATGTAACTGAACTTCAGAGCCAGTTTGCCTACAAGTTCAGCTCTTACATTTTAAATAGAACTAATTTAACTTTCTTATAAAAAAGCCTAATTTCAAGTAACTCGATGTGTAGATTACTGCTGAAATCAGAGCTAAAAGCTGCCCTTCATTCTGATTGGCCAGGACCGTGCATTCACTCTTACATAATAAGTGAAACTCTCTGAAGACTCCAAGAATAAATGCAAGTGACTTTGATCAGATTGTTTGCTGCCTTCTCTCTTTCATATAATTGCCCCGTGTTTTATCATTATTACTATAATCATGCAGATGGAAGAGTGCAGGGCAGCGATTGCATAAGAGTGGGCCACAGGTGGAGAGGCTCTCTGTGATGAGAGACCAGATGGAGGAGTTTCACACCTTTGACTCTCTCTCTCATTGTGAACAGAAATAAATAAATAAACAGAAAAATTCTGTGAGCTCAACTTGGCAGTGTGTACTGCAGAGACGACCATAGCTCTTTTTTTCAGGCTAGAGGTTCTGGAATGAAAGAGGGGCAGAGGTCAAAGCCAGAAAATGCCCCATCATGTAGGAGGACTGGCAGTATGTTTTATTCTTGACTTTTTTTGAGTGTGTGTATATGAATGTTTGTGTGTACTTACAGGTTCAGTGCACTGCAAGCCAGCTTTCTGAAGCTAAACAGATAGACAGACAGATAGACAGACGGATGGATAGGTGGATGGATGGCAAATCAATGTGGCAGTAAATATTTTATTTCAAATAAATAGTTATTTCAACACAAGCTTATTCTGAAAATATAGCCCAATGTGTTTCTGGAGATCACAAATTGTGTGGGCAGAGGCATGTATTGCTGCATTTCGTCTTTAAAATGAACTATACGGGCAGTATGATGCCATTATTTTTCTCGCTTAACAGCTGACTGCTCACCTGCATGTGGACAGCTTTTCCGCTGTTACCAGTTTGTCCGGTAGCTCGACATGTACGTCAACAGCTGTGAGATGCAGAGCGGAGTTGACCGGTCCGGTGAAGAACGTATCCAAAAAGCAGGTAAGACAAAAACAAAAGCCCAAAAATAAAACAAACAAGTAATAACAGGGTAAGAATGTGGTAAAATCTGCTTTTCAAAACTGTGTTGGGTTTAGGGAATGGGGTGGGTGGGTGGGTAAATCAGTGCTTTTTAAAATACAATTGGTGGGTTTAGGGAAGGGGGAAAGTTGGGGGAATCGGTGACTTTGTCAGTTGACAGCTGCCTCTGGTGGACTTACGCGAGAAGAGCAGGCGCAAATGGCACTTGCGAGAGAAATTTGAGATATGAAAAAAGCATACACAGCGGCCTCCAACGGATTTGCGAAAAAAAAAACAAAAAAAAAACGTAGCTCCTGGGACGTATTTTGATCTCTCCAGAAATGTATATAGATGGACGTAATCAGAATGAGCCTGGGTTGACTTATTTTGAACACTTAATTCAACCTTTTTTATGAAAACTTATTTGTCATCTTGACAACAATAAGAACCCATGTTTATGACTGAACACATGTAATAATTGATCATAACATAGCCTAACAGCATGTACAATGATTTCTAAAAAAAAATAAAAATAAAATACATTTACATAGAAAGCAGTGAATCTGAAAGGAAATGATATTACATAACATTCGTGTTTTTATTATATTGAATTCATATAAGCAGTCTTGTGAGCTTAACATACTTTTTTTTTTCTTTAAAAACATTGATCATCAAAAGAAATGTTTAAATCCAAGAATGTAAGAGTAATGCTAAAAATTCAGCATTGCATAACATGAATAAGTGAAGTTGTACAAACTTATTTCGAGAGGAGCGCGCAATATGATTGATCGCAGCTGGTCTCTCATCTGTAATCAGCAATAATCCAATCAGATTGATCCAAGACTACAATAAATATACAAATTTTCCCTACTACTTCATCTTCGTGTTACAAAAAAAACACTCAAGCTTAAAAAAGATTCTAACAGCATTGCACAACCAAACTTAACATTATGGATAAGAACCAATAAACAGCAACAACAAGAACTTCAGCGAGTGCCCCGCTCTCCCCGACACTCAGTGCCACCTAGTCCTGGCAGGAATACAATTCAAGGCCGAAGCCCCAGCCGAAGCCACCCGCTCTTCTACAATTCAACCACAACACCGTCAAAGTTTTTTTTTTTCTCCATTCGCTTCAAACCGCCATATTCCTTCCCCAGCCTCATCTTATACATCCGCCATTCCTTCGAACTAAATCTTTAGCAAGATCACAGTCCAAGAACTCTGCCAGAATCTCTCAGGCGGCGATATACATGCTTCAAGCTGTTGCAATAAAGCAAAAGTCTTAGTCCTTGTTCAGTGCTTAATTTGTGAACTGCGAGGTGCTGGAACAGATCGCGTTGTCGCAGACGAATGTGAAGAGAGTTGGGGAGTCGCGGAAGAAAGTGAAAGTGAACAGCGGACGGGGAAGGGTGGTTGAGGAGGGTGGTTAAGGAGGGATTTGGTAAAATGAGGTGCCGGATCAGATTGCAGAGGTGCCAGATCCGGATCCGGTGTGTTCTGGCACAAATTAAGCCATGCCTTTGTCGTTCCGATGTACCATAGTAATACATAGTTTACTTTATAACCTCTGAGAATACAATGACTCCCCAACAAAAAACTAAACACATCATATATCCAATCATGATGATTCCAATCATATTAAGACACACAAACACCGCGCAAAATTAGTTTCCTTTGTCGAACTGCCAACAACCAAAAAAATAATAACAACCAAAGAAACACCTTATCAGCCTCCCGTCTGTCCACAGATCCATAACACCTCAACAACATGGAGTAATTACACTGCAAAGGTTCCAAAGGTACATTTCACAATATTTGTGTTACCACATTAATCCAATAAATGCACAATTGTCAAACTTTGCATTTATTCTTTTCTTCTACTTCCACAAAGCAAACAATGTAAATATTCCAAAATATATTTCTATGATTTAAAGAGCATGGTCATGCCACCTAATTCAATACATTTACAGTACAAAATTATATGAAATATGTTCAATCTACCATTCCAGTCCCACAAATATTCATGCAATCCTGCTTACATTTCTGAGTAAAGGGAATTTCAGAACACAAAGTGACATCTGAGTCCAGCAGCAGTCGATGATACCTTAAAAGACCTTCACTGACCCTTAACTGAGGACATCTGAATAATAGCATGTCAATACGGCTAAAGCAAGGTTAGGATGTCACACACGCGACTAAACAAAAGAAGGATGAGGCATAATGGAAGTGGAGGTCTCAGCGTGCCATTCTGTTTGTGTCTCTGTTTGGGGCTCTGGGGGTCCAGCCAGTTCCAGAAGGGTCCCAAGGCTCTGTCATATAAGATTATAATGTGTGAAGAAGGTGGCCGGAAGGCGTTCTCTCAGTCACAGCTGTCTGGCCTGCTTTCTGTGATGGCAGGCGACAAAATGAAAAGCTCTCAATTCCATGGCTCAGATGCAGGAGAGTCGCAGGCTTCTCCTGCTGTTAGCGAGAGCAGACATCTCCTGATGGAAATCAAGTGCACTGCAATGTAATAAATATAATTTCATATAGTGAGTTGGCTGGAATGAGGGTCAACTTAATAATCGTGTTTCCTCAGCTCTTGGGGATGAAGCATTTCAGTTTTAGTTTTTTTTTTTGTTGTTGTTGTTTGTTTTTCTTGTTTTATTCTCATATTGCTTGGCAGTTTGTAACATTGTTATCGTCTACAAACCTGAAAATGAATATATGGTTTATATGTACAGTGACTTGCAAAAGTATTCACACCTCTTGAACCTTTCCACATTTTCTCACAACATAACTTAATTTTATGTTATGTGAAAGACCAACACAATTGTGGAGCATACAATTGTGAAGTAGAATACAATTATACATGATTTTTTTTTTTTCCAACTGAAAGATGGACCTCCCATGTTAACATTGCAACATAGACTCATTCTGCAATGTATCCCTATATACATTTCTGCAGATCAAAAAAATCTGTAGCCAGAAGTACATATGGCTGCATTTCATCTTTAAAATGAATGGTAGGGACAGTATGACACTGTTCCTTTTCACGCTTACAAGCTGACCGCTTACCTCTGTATGAATGGCTTTTTTATGCTGTTATCAGTTTGTCCAGTAGCTCACTATGTATGTTGGCGGACTTGAGACGCAGAGAAGAGTTGACCACGATGATGGGGTTCAAGTCAGGTAAAGAACAGTTTCAGAAAGCGGGTAAGACAAAAACAGAAGGCAAAAAATAAAATAAACAAGTAAATATGCAGTAAATTTAATGCAGTAAATTCTGAAAACATGGTAAAAATCAGACAAGGTCTTTTCTTTTTCTGGATTGCTTTTAAAAACATTGTTGGTTGGGTTTAGGGAAGGAGGAGGGTGGGTCAGTGGATCGGTCAGTCAGTCACTTAGTCGACAGCGGCCTTTAGTGGATTTACATGAGAACAGCAGGCATGAACGCTCTCGCAAGAATATTTGAGATCTCAAAAAGCATACACAGTGGCCTCTGGACACAAAAACTGCAAACTGCACTTAGCTCCTGGGACGTATTTGGCACTCTCCAGAAATGTATATAGCAGTACGTTTTCAGAATAAGTCTGGGTTGTTGCATTTTCATTTAAAGAAATTTCAGTTTTAAAGCTTATTGAGTTTAAAAATTAATGCACAATAAATCGAGACCTTAGAATTATATTGTTCTATCTGACATTTTTGTCAAAATTTAGTTATTCACCTATTCTTATTAAATGACAACTTATTTACAATATGAGATGTTTTTTTTTATAAGTTGTTTACATTTTAAGACTTTTTATTTAAAAAAACAAATATTTCACACATACTGATTTTTATATGGAATGCAAAAACTTTGAAGCTCAATATTTCAAAATCATTCAGAACACAGATAGAACCTTATAATTCCAAGGTGATGAAATATTTCTCTTTTGTATTAATAATGTGATGAGCTTAATCATTGCTTGAAACACAATATCCTTATTGTAAAGTTTAATTTCAATTTTACTATTTATGTGTACTTTTGTATCACATGACGCTTTTTAAAATTACATAGCTGATTGTAACAAAACACTTCTGTCTGTTCAAAATAAACAGGGCACTGAGGATTTGTTGCTAATTCATGTTGTACCAAATACCATGATCTTAACTTATGTGTTATGTTACATCCCTACCAAATAATCACTGGTTAGGAACCTCCATTTGAGCTTGATTTTGATAAAATGTTACACATGCAAATCTCTTACTGCATATAAAGTCTACCAACTTTGACAAAAAACCCAACAGCAACAATATGAAAGAAACCTTCCCAAACTCTTTTATTATAAAGGCAGCAGCTGTGAAAGCGGCGTCCTCACAATACCTTGCCCTATAACTCAACAACCACTGGGCTGCATATTATGCAGCTGGGATTTCTCATAAGTCCCTCTGCTCTCAGGATTAATATCATGCTTCCTTAGGAACTGCTCTGCGATCAGTGCCGGTTACATGCCACTAGCCAGAATTTACCACCACGGCCAGCAGGCGTGAATCAGGCCTTGGCGGGGAGCTTAGATCTTGGCTCCCAGTCTCCTCAGCGGTGTCCACACCTGAGCTCAAAGCTCTGATGATGGATGAACAGAACACAGATATCAGCCTTGTCATCTATTGATGGCTTTTAAAGCACCCGAGAGAGAAGTCAGGCTCTAGGCCTCACCTCCACCTCAGACATCCATCATCTTTTTTTTACACCTCGCTTGCCCTCATCATGTGAGTAATGAGACGCGGCTTGGAGATTCTAAATGGATCTGCAATATCCTTACTCTTCTCAAATATAGGGGAAAAAACATACTTGAGACCTGCTTGTTCTTTCGAGGTATCCTTGCCCACAGTAATCGGAAGAGAAATTGAGCAGATTAATTGTCATGAAAGATGCATCAATCAAATTGTAAGCACTAGCTTTTTAACTGGAGCTCTTTCTACAGGACTGGCTTTATTGTCAGGGGCAGCTGGTGTGTTGGGTGTGAGGAAGTGGTGATGTCACACATCTACGGCCATTTGTGTTTCGATGTCTGCAGTTGATTTACTTCTAAACAAAGAAGATAGTAATAGAGGTAACTAATTTTAGCAACCATGAATTTGGAATTTAAGAATGACTGTAATAGGTGAAACGCTGGCTCAGTGGTTAGCACTGTCGCCTCACAGCAAAAAGGTCGTTGGTTTGAGTCCCAGCTGGGCCAGTTGGCATTTCTGTGTGGAGTTTGTACGTTCTCCCATCTTCTCATGTTCGTGTGGATTTCCTCAAGGTGCTCCGGTTTCCCCCACAGTCCAAATACAAGTGGTATAGGTGATTTGAATAAACTAAATTATCCGTAGTGCATGTGTTGAATGAGTGTGTATGGATGTTTTCCAGTACTGGGTTGCAGCTGGAAGGGCATCCGCTGCATAAAACATATGCTGGATAAGTTGGGGGTTCATTCCGCGGTGACGACCCCTGATGAATAAAGGGACTAAGCCGAAGGAAGATGAATGAATGAATGAATGAATAATGACTGTAATAAATAATGGTCTGACAAAGTTAAAGATTAAGCATTGATGATATAGCGTTGTCATCAAAAAAGGCGAGCTGTTGTCATTGTTACATTGTTTTAGGACAACTTTTATGAAAGGCTTTGATCCATTTCAAATGTTTACTAATGAATGTTTATATAATAAAATGTAATCTAGTTTATTATGTGGTGTGTAGTTAGATCAATTCAATTGAAATAATATTCAGAAAGGTCTTAAAAAAGGAAAGATTCCAACTTTTATCTTTTCCATGATGACAGTAAATACTATTTTATTAGATATGTTTCAAGACACTTCTATACAGCTTAAAGTGACATTTAAAGGATTAACTAGGTTAATTAGGTTAACGAGACAGTTTAGGGTAATTAGGCAAGTCATTGTATAATGATGGTTTGTTCTGTAGACAATCTGAAAAAAAAAATACTTAAGGGGTTGCTTAATTGCTTAAGGGGGCTAAAAATTTAGATCCTAAAATGGCTTTTTAAAAAATTCAAAACTGCTTTTATTCTAGCCGAAAAAAAAAAGACTCAGAAGAAGAAAAAAATATTAACGGCAATACTGTGAAAATGTCCTTGCTCTGTTAAACATAATTTAAGAAATATTTGAAATAAAAAAAAATAAATAAAAGGCGGGCTAATAATTCTGACTATATTCTGAATATATTATTCAATACAAAGTATAATCTTTTCTTGTGGACAGCAAGCTGTAAACATGTTTATCTGTGTCCCTTCCAGACTGTGGTCTTTACTGCCCATGTGTTCAATTACTTTCACACCTGATTTTTTTTTTCACAGAGAAGTTTTTGTTTGATAATCACATTTTCCCTCAACATTCATGTAATGCCCCAAACCTGTTGAAACAAAGGTCTTTTGTTGTCTAAAATGATATCAGTTCATCAGTATTGGAACATTGGTAAACTGTTTATTTTCTCTAAATTAAACATTGTCGCTTTTAAAGCTGTTGCTTTCCCTGTCGTCTTAAAGCCATCACCGCTGCTTTCCAGTATACAGAATCCACTCAAAGCAGAATATGTTTTGAAGATAAAGCCTGTGGTTTATCTTGTTCTCTTCTCCTCGGAGAGCAACTTGAGGGTAAATCTTGTGCAATCTTGTGCTGTACCGTAGCACTGATGGTGATGTAATTTGTGTTATATTTTACCTCACACTTACTTTGTGCTATTTACACTTGTGCTAACTATTTAGAGACATGGGGGCGACCATGTGCATGTTGTCAATGAGAACAAGTGGGCAGTAATACAACACACACTGTAAAAAGTGAACATGGGCATTTGTTGACTTAAAGCACTGGTTCTACTTGATTCAACTCAAATAAAAGTAAATTTGCTCTTATACCCTACAAAAATGCTGGGTTCCACACAATTCCTTCTTGTTGTCCCAACTCTTTGTACAAATTTAAGGGGATTGAACATAAATTGAACATAAATTAATTGTCTCAAAAAAGATCTTAAGAATTGTGCTGGTTCAATCCATATTATATAGGTAGTTTGAACAAGCAGCAGAAGTAATTTTTTGATTGTACTGTAACCATGTTTCAGTAACTTACAATTAGCGAATGTTGTTTGAACCTCATGTAGTTACATTAAATCAACTTACAAGTAGAGGTAGCACTTGGTATGGACTCATTCAAGATACACTGACCACCAGCCCCCCACAGTACGGGTTGTGTAGAGTCAATTTGTAAAAGAAACAAAATAATCCTTTAACTTAATCATTTTATCTTGGGACAACATCAACCAATTGTGTTGGTGTAACTTCCTGGGTAAACGGATGTGTAGTTTTCAGCATGTGTTGCATGGTTGTAATAAAAGGGCAAAATGTTCACAATAAAAGTAATACTATTTGTTTTAAGTTAAAAGAAAGACTTTCACAAGTTTAATCTTCAATAGTTTGAAGAGAAGTTTCATGTAATTTTATTTATTTATTTATTTTTTTGTTTTGAGGTTACCGACTAGCAGAAAAGTAGCACTCATGCTTTGAGTCTTGGCATCTTTATTAACAACTTTATTGCTAGTAGAATCACACAGTGAGCCATGCTGTACCTGTGCTAATTCTAGTTCTGATACCATAAACAATTTTAGTAAGATTTTGGGTTCAACTAGCTGAAAATAGGGGAAAATAACACAACTCAAATGAGTGGGATGAACTGCTTACCTCCATTTGTATGGCTTTTCTATTGTGACTGGTTTGCTTGGTAAGTCACCCCAAATGCCAACAGTCTTGGAACGCAAAACAGGACATGGTTTGAGTCTGGCTAAGGACGGTTCTATAAAACAGATTTAAACAGCCTGATCTCATGAGGAAACTGATCTTTTATATGTTTTATCAGTTTAGTGGCTAACGCAGTTGTGTTGAGTTCAAATGTACAAAAATGTACCATTTCAAAAAAAGAGCAGTGGCACCCAACCCCACTCCTAAACCCACTGTCATTGTTGGGATGACATCCAGGTAACTAATAATTCTGGCCCAATTTAGGCATAAATCTGGCACAGCAGACATTTGTCCGGCACTGGCATACATGATGTGGGCCAAACATGGCCCTGGTTTGGCAGAGGTGGCACTGTCTTTAAGGTGGCACACAATACTTGGGCCAGATGTAAACTGTAGTATTTAGCCCAGATGGTAATAATTGATATGTGGGTTGACATGTAAGTTTGGCCTATCTTGACCCACAATTAAAATACATAAAAAAATCAGGTCGCTTCGAGCAAAAGCACGCCTAAAGCGCAATAATTCATGGGTTTATCAATTTCATTGCAGTCGTGACACACGAACATATCTGGCCCAGTTCAGGCTTAGTAATGGGTTATTAACTTGGCAGAGACTTGGCCCAGAGATGGTCCATGTTTGGCCCTTGTCTGGAAGCCAGACTTGGTCCAATCATGTACCGTAGTTCACTGATTGTGAGGGGCAGATATTTTGCTATGTGGGCAGTTTTCTCTTCTAGTTTTCTTTTGAAAACACTAGTGTTTGGATTTAGGGAAGGGGTTAGTGGGTCAAAATGATATATTATGCACAACGACAAGCCAACCGGCCACAGATACAAGCAAGAAGGATCTTGAGAATTGCATAAATGTAGACAGCGGCCTAGTAGATTTACTGGAAATTGTCACGGATGAGAAAATCCGCTCCAGTAATATATTTGAATCAAAAATAAAGGACAGCCTCTTGTGGATTTGTGAAAACAAAAACTGCAATCACATGTAGCCCAGGGTACATATTTATTTTAATTTTATATACATATATATATATATATATATATATATATATATATATATATATATATATATATATATATATATATATATATGAATTTTTCATGTGCTTGGATTGATCAAATCTCTGCATAAGAAATACAAAATATACATTATCTTTCTTCCAAATTTCACACACAGACATAATCTATATCCATACTTTCAATCACCTAATCACTTACAGTAATAAATTAAGTTTTATATCCTTCATTAAAGGGAAGTGTCCAAGTAGCCAATGGCATGGAGGCAATTATCTATGCTTGACTGTAGTTTGGTGCATTGTGTGTTAACCAGCATAATGCCTTTCACAGTTTAGTGTCGACCTTGAGAGCATTTGTGCTCATGATCCATCCATCTCCATCAAGTATCCCCATCATGACGCAGTGTTTTTCCTTGCAGAGCTATTAAAGGATTTAATCCTGAGGTGGGAAAATTAAATCAGTTCTACTGCTGAATGTTTACGCCTATTCCTAAGGCTTTGAATAAATGCTGTAATTAATTGCTCTCATAAAGAATTACTATTTACCATTTATTGGATCATAAACTCTTTATGGAGTAATATATAGCATCTGCTTCAGTTCAGTGTGATTATTTTATTTTTGTGAGTCAAAAACACTAACACTTTACTATAAATTACTGTAGTATTTCTTTTTATGTGGGAACCAACTAAACAAATACATTTGGAGACATCATTCATTTGTACATTTGTTAATTTGTTTGCTTATTTGTTCATTCTTTCACTCACTCACTTTTTTATAGGCAGGTGGTGTATTAGGTCTAACTGCTCATTAACGCAAAATTCTAATCAACCAATCACATGGCAGCAACATTTAGGCATGTAGACATGATCAAGACGGTCTTCTGCAGTTTAAACCAAGCCTCAGAATGGGGAAGAAAGGGGGTTTAGGTGACTTTGAATGTGGCTTGGTTGTCGGTGCCAGATGGGCTGGTGTGAGTATTTCAGAAACTGCTGATTTACTGGGATTTTCATGCACAATCATCTCTTGGGGTTTACAAAGAATAGTCAGAAAAGGAGAAAATATCTAGTGAGCAGCATTTCTGTGGGCACAAATGCCCTGTTGTTGCCAGAGGTCAGAGGAGAATGGCCAGACTGGTTTGAGCTGATAGAAAGGCAACAGTTACTCAAATAACCACTCGTTAAAACTGAAGTATGCAGAAGAGCATCTCTGAATGCACAACACATTGAACCTTGAGTTGGATGGGCTACAGCAGTAGCCACTACTGTCAGCTAAGAACAGGAAACTGAGGCTACAATTTGCACAGGCTCACCAAAATTGGACACTAGAAGACTGGAAAAATGTTGCCTGGTCTGATGAGTCTCTGCTTCTGCATTCGGATGGTAGGGTCAGATTTTGGCAAAACACGGATCCATCCTGCCTTGTATCAACGGTTCAGGATGGTGGTGGTGGTGTAATGGTATGGGAGATATTTACTGGCACACTTTGGGCCCATTAGTACCAATTGAGCATTGTGTCAATGCCACAGCCTACCTTTATTTTGCATTGTTGCTGACTATGTCCTTCCCTTTATGACCAGTGTACCCATCTTCTGATGGCTACTTCCAGCAGGACAATGTGGCAAGTCATAAAGTGTGAATCATTTCAGACTGGTTTCTTAAACATGACAATGAGTTCACTGTACTCAAATGGCCTCCACAGTGACCAGATTTCAATCCCATAGAGCATCTTCAGGATGTGGTGAAATTGGAGATTCGCATCATCGATGTGCAGCCGACAAATCTGCAGCAACTGCGTGATGCTATCATGTCAATATGGACCAAAATCTCTTAATAGATCCAGTACCTTGTTGAATATATGCCAAGAAAGATAGCTCTCCAGGCAAAAGGCGGTCCAACCCAGTACTAATAAGGTACCTAAATAAGGTAACCCTAAAAAAGTATATATATATATATATATATATATATATATATATATATATATATATATATATATATATATATATATATATATATATATATATATATATATATATACACATAGCACCTGGTATTATTATTTTCAATATTTAAAAAAATGTAATGCATTTTGACAAACCGAATTTACAGTTTAAGCTCTGGCATTATATTATTTTCCTTGTGGCTACAGATCATTCGACTGAAGCTACAGAAGGAACAGACTAAAATCATTTAAAGGAAGCATATCCTTTAATCTCTCCAGTTATGACAGAGGCATTCAATAGAGATAAAAGATTTGCTGGCCTTTTTGCAACCACTTTGTTAGAGGGAAAAAAAAATCTTAAATGAAACATAAATTAGCATGGTGTGTTAAAATACTAAATTGATATGGTTTAGAGCTTTGCCGTGGCCCCCCTACCAGCTGTTAAAGATGCTGTAAGAGATTTTTTTTATGTACTCATTTTTATATTTTTAAATACCAAATATTATACTACATGACAGATAGCACTGAAAAATGCTGATATGAGAAAGCATCCCTGTCACTGTGACAGCACTGCACTTCGTAAACAGCAGAAAGAGTCAAGGGATACTACTTCATTCTGGTATGCAAAGCTTTATTTTTATGAGCCATCCTTTCCTCTTTTTGTGTGTGTTTTTTTCCCCAAATAAGTTTGTATCCCAGTTTGTAACATATGGATATACATATGGTTAGAACAATTTCAAATAACTTTTTAGTGTGCAACATCTCACTTTTGTATTTCCTTTTTCTTTTCTTAATAACATTTGATTATAACTTAATGATTTATTCTTCAAATATGCAGTTTGCATGGTGTTTCAGCATCTTTTAATACAGTATGCACATGGCTCATCCTCTTTACCTCAGATTGTAATTCTGGAATTTACCCCTGACTTTGGTGTGTATCCCTGTGGTGTTTAAAACAATCAATTATATTTTGTTTGGTGTCTATCTAATGACAATATGTGGATTCAGTCATCTAATATTTGTTCCGGAGCATTTGTATCAATATTTAATAGCTTGATGCATTTTTTCATTCATTTCATTTATTTTATTTTCGGCTTAGTCCCTTTATTAATCTGGGGTCACCAAAGTGCAATGAACCCCCAACTTATCCAGCATATATTTTACACAGCGGATGCCCTTCCGGCTGCAACCCATCACTGGCAAACATCCATACACACTCATTCACACTCATCCACTATGGCCAATTTAGCTTACCCAATTCACCTGTACCACATGTCTTTGGACTGTGGGGGAAACCGGAGCACCCGGATGAATCCCACGCCAACACGAGGAAAACATATAAACTCCACACAGAAACGCCAACTGATCCAGCCGAGGCTTGAACCAGAGACCCTCTTCATGAGAGGTGAACGTTTCTACCCACTGCGCAACCATGCAGCTCTTGATCCATTTCCAGAAATATAAATGTTTTTAAAAGCAAAAGATATTTGTATTGCAACAAAGTGTGTTTACAATGGTGAATGTTACATTGGGCCTTATCATACACCAGGTGCAATAAGGCACAAGGTATGTTTGGCACGATTTGTTCCTATTTTCAGACCAACGCAACCCTAATTTTCCCACTTTACACCACGTTGCTTAAATAGTAAATCCATTTGCACGTCTTTGTGGACTCATGGGTGTGCCGGTATAGAAAGGAAGTGTGTTAAGGTGCATTGCTGACGCGTTGTTATTTTGAGTAACTAAAATAGACTGCGCAATCGACCAGCTGATAGCAGGTCTAAAGTCCAGCGCAGAGCACGATTTTCAATTTTCACTTGTTTAATGTTGTTATAATTTGCAGTATTGTTTATTATATGCATATTTATATTTGTTTTAATGAAAACAAGTTTAGATTTGTCAACCTGCTGGGTTTTGGAGACGTATGCATCACCATATGGGGCATAAGAATAGGGTGTGTGTTTGGATATAACTCAGTTTTTATTTTAGCCACAATTCGTTATTATTGTATCATTAGTTATTATTGTATTATTTATTACTTTGCTGGAAATTAGCACTGAATTTAGAAATAGTTTTGAATAGTTTTACAAAACCATTTCCTTGTTCACAAAAGTAAAGGAGTAAAGAGTAAAAGTAAAGTAAAGAGAAATTAAAAAGGCCGAATGGTGGAGGCTCGATCTTTATCTTTGTTGCAGATGGTCTGATTAGCTCGCTAGTGAGGCATTCAGTTATTTCACTTACAAAGTCCACCATGTAAATAGCAAATGTGCCATGGCGTGACACAACTGACTCTTGAAGGGAATGGGAGATGAGACTCTGATTGGTTTAATACACATTATTCTCAAAACACACCCATAACTCATTAAGAGAATAAGCACGACCCTGTTAGACCATGTGCTGCGGCGCAAAGCATATTTTTCCATCCTTAAATTAGCTCGGACATGCCCTTAATGCGTTTGCGCTTTAGACTTTGCACCTAGATTGTTACAATAGAGCCTATCGTTGATGTTACATCATTCTGCATCAGTTGGATAGACTGAGTGTAGAATATATTATGAGTATATACTTTTATATTGAAATGAAGCTAAAGCAGCATTGTACAAGAAAACCTGCCTAAAGGAATAGTTCAGCCAAAAATAAAAAATGACTCACGTGGTTCCAAATCTTTATGAGTTTCTTTATATCACCAGAGAATATATTGTAGAGAAGAAAACCCGTAATCATTCGCTTAGCTATGTTTCTAGCTATGTTCAATGGAAATAAACTTAAACATTTGGAACAAGTATAGGGTGAATAAAAATAATACCAGAATTTTCACTTTTGAGTGAACTATCCATCACTTTCCTCAACAGACATTTAAAGTAGTGCCTTGAGTTAAAATGTGACCATACGTTTCCTAAAGGAATGATTACAGAGATGAAGTTAAAAAATAACAGCCTCTTTACAATATGCCAAAGTGTATAATTTCATATAATTGTGATCTAGTGTTTACTTTGACTGGCATTCATGGTGTTAATCTTAGTAAATTCCCTGATGTGATCTAGCAAAACAGACATAACTGATTTATTGATTTTGTTATAACCCTGAATAAGCACATCCATGTGCCAGATCATCAGTTTCCTCATCACAAACACTGCATTTTTTGTTTTACCTGTTCTAAAGTGATGTTTTTAAATTAGCAGCTAGGCTTTTCCACAGCTTCCCTTAAAAAACTTGAGATTTCACAGTTTAAATGCAATCTGTCTATGGCAGAAGGAAGTTCCACACAGAAGGGTTTTTTTAAGACACTTCACACCCTAGCTGTTTCTTTTTATTTACACACTTGTGCCTCTGAAATGTGATAAGAAGCATGTGGGAATGTGCTTTTTAACATTTATAAAATAAAGCTTCATTTAGAAATAAGTCAAATGTTTAAAGTGTAATTGATTATGAATGCCACTTTAATGACTTCAATATATGATTCTCTTTTGGGTGACACGGGTGGTTCCAGTCATACGTTCTCTGTGTGTATGTGCTTGCGTCTGTGTGTGCTATACATAATGTAATGCACACACACACACACCATCATAGCATGTGTGCTTTGGAAGTGGGTGTAATGTATGCAAATGATGTGCGTTTCATAATCTGAGTGATGAGAATGTGATGCTCTAACAGCATAAGCGCTGTTCTGTAGGGACTATATCTTTAATATATTCCATATTCCTTTCTGTTTTACTGTATAAAGAGAAGGCATGTTTCCTCTGGCTATAAACAGTATTTACACTCAAACACGTTCCTGGAATGGCATCCGTGAGCAGAAATATTGCTGTCCATGTTTCATTCTTTTGGTAGCTGACATTATCTGTTATTTGCTTGACATTTTACAACCTGAATTACAGAACACATATCTGCATGAAGTAGCACCATATTTTAAAACAAGATGTTAAATTGGCTTGCATAAAACGTTAAGTGATCCTTGTTAAATACTGCATATTTCAGAGGTATTAGCGTGTTTCAGCAGCTGAAGGGAAGCATTATTAATGGGATATATTTATTCAACAATTCTATCTGGTTCTCGAATCTGATTGGCTGATAGCTGTGCGATATTCTGCAATAACAGCACTCGTAAAGCCTCTTCACCCTTGTGTATTACTCCACCCACATAGAGTGACAACAAATCAATAAACTCACTACAGTATGACAAATATTGGAGCTGCTGGACAACATAATGTATTTTTAAAGCTTTTTTAGGAGATAATGTAGTTGTTTAGATTGCAACTTTACAGTTTATTTATAAGCATAGTGACTATTTTAAATATTTATAATTTCGGAGATAGAACATGTCGACATCAGCCTGTCATACTGAGCAGAGGAAAGTCGGTTGATGTTCTGCCACAAGATTGCAACAGAGACCACATATTAAGCCCTTAGAAGAGAAATATTTCAAATTTCAAAGAGTGTAATTTCAAACTACAGCTGATCACATCATTATAAAACTGGTAAGTGACTTTCTAAGTTGATCTCTCTCGACAACATTTTGTATGGTGTAGTGCTGTATTTTACCATAGTCTGGTATAGTCTGGTATGTTTCTGGTAGTGTTTGCTTTGCTTTGGCTTTTACAGGGTTAATTATTGTGATATCACAATTGCAACAGAAAAAAAAACAAAAAACTGGGAAATGTGTCTAGACTGATGGTATGCATTTCATACCATTCAGCTTTATTATATTAAAGTGTGAGAAAAATCACCTGTTTTGTCATCACTTTAGACATTACAAATACTAGCTCTAAAGTGACTTCTGTGAAGTAACAATGGTTTCTGCTATTTTGACGTCAAAAGAATTTTTAAACTCTCCATGTTTGATTTTAGATTTTTTATATACATGTTTATGTCGTCAACTGTTGTATAACTGCAATATCCCATCCGTAGCAGTGAATATCATCACTGGTGGGACACTAAGGCATGCCTCCCACCAGTGCCAATACATTTGTGATATTGCTCTATAAATGAAAATACAAAATCATTAAAAGGTACTTTTCCTTCAATAAATCAGCCTATTTATGTTTAATGTCATCATAATTAACACAGTTTCATCATTTGAAATAATGGATTGACTTGCAGATTGCTCATATATCTCATATTTCAGCATACATTATAATTAAACTTTGACATAAATTACTTTGCAGTTGCAAATTAAACACAGACACATACAATTTAACATATTGCAAATGAGTGCAAACAACCAGGATTACATCCCTATGCATGTTTGCATACTAAAACTGCATGATGTAATGCAGTAACTCCAAAGTATGTGATTTATCTGAAGAAATGTCTCACGATCAATCAGATTTCCATACGATGTCACATCTCATGAACGAAGGTTAAAGTGCGGCAGAAGCAAAACTGAGCAAAGCTGCTGAAAGTGACAGAGGGAGCAGGGGGAGGTGCGTTCACTTGCTGGATTGTTGTGTTTGAATGGGTGATCTATATCAGAGAGTGACATAGTGTATTAATCTAGAGGGGGGCGCCTGCCAGGGCAAGGGCATATCTCTTCTCATTGATATGTTTGCTGCAGCTCAGTAATCAATCGCAGAGAGCACTCAGCCTGTAGATTGGCTGCCGCTGACTAAATGGCAATGTACCATAATTACAAAATCTGATGGAGAAATTCCATACGCTCAAGAGCCAGCTGTGTGTACTGCGTATGACCGGGAAGGGTGGCAGTTTGTGAAAGGTTCAGTAGGGATTTTGTTCCATTTCTAATGCATAAGATTGTTCTAACCTTGCTCATAAAAAAAAAAAATAAAAAAAAAAATGCATGCCTGTGGTGGGATTTTTGCAAATATTCTTTAGTTCCACAGTGGACTGTCCGGTGGTGCTTTATTTTCACAGAAAGAGTGTCATATCTTCTCAGATGAGGACAATGTGATTGTAGCAATATTTTATTTGTTGGTTTATGCCACCATGACAGAGCTATGTACATTATTTAAAATAATATTTTTGTTTGACAGGGATATTTGTTTTAACAAACTATGAAACAAAATAGTTTTAAAAATTTAGTTCTATTAACTCATCTATTTAGTTTTTGCCATGATGACAGTAAATACTATTTTTTTCTGTTTATTTGGTGCTGTTTAAAAGTGCAATTTTAAAAGCTTAACTAAATTAATTACGTTAACTAGGAAATGTAGGTTATTTAGGCAAGTTATTTGATAACAGTGGTTATTGAGAATGGCATGCATATATATATATATATATATATATATATATATATATATATATATATATATATATATATATATATATATATATATATATATATATGTGTATGTATGTATGTATATATATTATATTATATTATATTATATTATATTATATTATATTATATCCCTCATCTGTTTCTTTGACAGTTTTATTGATCACTATGATGTGATTGGCTTAGATTTAAGTTGCTTTGATTTAAAAATGAAAATTGCAAAAATAGCTTATGTATTTTTTATTGCAAACGCCACAAAATTCACAATGCTCAACTTACTAAAATTTAGATTTTGTAACAACAGTAAACTATTTTTGTTATAAGGTCTGGTTTACTGGTGACTGTACTTTAAAATTAAATTAATATAACCTTATTTCAAGTGATGAAACATTTTGAAATTCTACCAGTAAACAGAGTGCTACTGTAAGGTCACACCTGCTTGGTATAAATGCTTATTGGATGAAAATATCCATTAGAGGCTTAAAAAAAATCAAAAAGTAATCTGATGTAATCACTTTTATAAAGTAATTAAAAAGGTACACTACTTATTACATTTTAAATAGGGTAATTTGTAATCTGCAATCTATTACATTTCTAAAGTAACCTCATCCAACACTGCAAAAATATGGATTTTCTCTTCTGTGTTTGGACTTTCAGCAGTGAAATTGAAACCACACTGAACTGAACTAACCTGAACTCTAAAAACTGGACTGGCCCATTTTCAATTTACTAGAACTTCTATGTTAAGCTGCTTTGACACAATCTACATTGTAAAAATGCTATATAAATAAACATGAATTGAATTGAAATATGGTAGACTCAATGTTCAATATTAAGTGACGGCAAATGATGAAAATAATAAATACTTTTTTTTTTTTAAGAAATATAACGATCACATTAAAATAACTGTATTCACTGTTCACTTCAGATATTACAGCCAAATTGATGTCAAAGCTGTTTTTTCCCGATGCAGTTGATATGCTTACCATGGGTTGCCAAATGCAGTTAAGTATTTAACAATTCTGATTTGTTTACTTAAAAAAAAAAATAGGTGTACTGTACTAAATTCATCCAAATGCTTGCTTTGGTCACGGTTTAACTAGCCTGAAGTGATCTTGGACTGCCAGTGTGTGTGTGTGTGTCTGTGTGAGAGTGAGAGAGAGAGCTGAAGATACAGCATGAGATCTAGAATATGTGCCAAGTGGGTGTGTTGAAATATTCATGCCCAAGTTCTCACTTGGGAAAACGAGAAGTGAATCCTCCCGGCTTGTTTTACGTGACCAACAGAAAAAAAAAGTCGAGAGCACATTGTTTGCATTTGTATGTATAAATGCTCTGATTTTCAAACCAGCTGAGGGGTTACTACCCCCACAAACAAACAATCTTCGGCATTCATGAACACCTTATCATAGAAATACTCCCTCAAAATTGTATATATATCTCAGTGCTTTCACATTGTGGATGCTCACTGCATTCGGCACTGCTGTTGTGTTAAACCATGACAGGAAGGAAAGATACCATCTGCCCTTCACAGACTAGAACAACTCCACGTGTCGTCCTTCAATTATTGGCAATCAATGTCTATTGTCCTCCCATCTGTTTAAAGTGAAGTCTGTGTTTTCTTCAGTTTATCCGCACACAAATTGGAGATTTTTTTTGTTGGTCATGCCGTGAATGAAGTGGTAATACTTGTATTACAGGAGCAGTAGTATATTTATAGCAAATTTCAAGCCTTCCACTTCCCATTACCATGATACTTCCGTGGTTAAATTTCACATCTAATTTTCTACTTTCTCTGTCTTTTTATATTAACTGAAATGGGATACTTGATTCTAATTTGTCAGTCGCAACATTCCAATGTGTTATTTTAAGATAATAATTGCTGAAACTAATAAAACTGGCTCATCTGGGTCAAATATTCTTTACCACCAGTGAATGCTTTCACATATATATATATATATATATATATATATATATATATATATATATATATATATATATATATATATATATATATATATATATATACAGTTGAATTCAAAATTATTAGCCCCATTTGATATTTTTTTCTTTTTAAAATATTTCCCAAATGATGTTTAACAGAGCAAGGACATTTTCACAGTATGTCTCATATTTTTTTTTTCTGTAGAAAGTCTTATTGTTTTTATTTTGGCTAGAATAAAAGCAGTTTTTAAACACCATTTTATGGTCAAAATTATTAGCCCCTTTAAGCTATATATTTTTTCGATGGTCTACAGAACAAACCATCATTAGCTTGCCTAATTACCCTAACCTGCCTAGTTAACCTAATTGACCTAGTTAAGCCTTTAAATGTCACTTTAGGCTGTATAGAAGTGTCTTAAAAAATATCTAGTAAATATTATTTACTGTCATCATAGCAAAGATAAAATAAATTAGTTATTATAAATGAGTTATTAAAACTATTATGTTTAGAAATGTGTTGAAAAAAATCTTCTCTCCGTTAAACAGAAATTGGGGAAAAAATAAACGGGGCTAATAATTCAGAAGGGCTAATAATTCTGATTTCAACTGTGTATATTTATATATATATACAGCATCTTGTGTAATATTGAATAATACACAGATTAGTATATGCTCCTTTCAGCTGCTTTTGTTCCTGTCAGTTTTGCATTAATTACATAATTAATAAATTACAATGACAATGACTCAGAACACACATTTTTTGTCTAATCTGCATGTTGCGTGGCAATAGCTATGTAATAAAGTACATCCAGATGATTGTTTTTGCAAAATAAAGCCCTTTAGGCTTATACAACAGCCCCCCGCTTTGTGTCAGGCTGCCAATAAGCCCCGTCAGGGTTCACACTGCGATAACAACTGCCTGGATGTACTTTATTTATTACTTATTACAGGGCTGTCTGAAATCCTCATTTCTGAGTGATCATTCGCAACATTCCAATGTATGTTGTTCTGAGATAGCAAGCGTTAACACAGGTTCATCCAGGAACTTTAAATCACCTTGACTGTCAGTAAATATGTATAATTTCATATACTGTACATACATCCACTCAAAAAAATTTTTTTTTACTTGTTCAAATTACTTATTTAAAATGAGCTGAAGAAACAAATTCTTGAGATTTCATTGGGACAACTTGATTTTTTTTTTATGTTCAATCCACACAAATTTGTTAAAAGTGTTAAGTTAGCTTAATCGATTTGTGTTGGGACAACATGAATGAATTGTGTGGAACACTGCATTACAACCCGGCAGAAAATAACTTACAAATACTCAAACTACTGTAAATGAGTAGTTTTTCTCAGAAATTGTAATTTACTAAGTTGTTTAAAAAATCTGCACTTTTACTTTCCCTTTTTAAATTTTAAGTGCAGCATTGATACGTTTACTCTACTACTTTCCTTCAACCTGCAGTCACTTCTTATAGAGTAACCTGCACATAGTGGGTAAATCATATCATAGTGAACTACCTCAAGACAGGATTTATAATTGCAGCAAACTGTTTAAAAGCATAAAAAGTGTCTAAAAGAAGTTGTTTAAATTTTTTTTAACGCATTGACCCAGAGATTATTTAGATGCATGTCACTGATGAGAAGATGATGGAGGTTTCCTTTATGTTGACCGAAATGGTCTTAAACACCCAGCAGACATAAGATGTCAACATGACATCTGATTGAAGTGCCCCAACGTCATGGGGGCATTGCATTTTGTTTAGAAATGAAAATCAGTCGACGCCAATGTCCAACGTCCAACCTAAAATCAACCAAATATCAATGTCTAATGATGCTACAGTTTGAAGTTGTGTGGACGTTACCACTATGACATTAATCAGATGTTGGATTTTGGTTGTCAAACCTGATGAATAAATGTCAATATTTGACGTCAATATGACGTTGGTTTAAGATATTGTCTCGACGATGGATTTTGGTCACTTTCCAACACAACCTAAAATCAACCAAATATCAACTTCATTTGACATCAAAATAATGTCCTTGGACGCTGACTAGACATAGAATCTTGGTCACCTAATGTCACGACCTAAATCGAACCTAATATTAACGTCTTATCATGTTGTGTTCCTTCTGGGCAATAACTAAATGTACTACAAAATGTTATCTTTACACACATCCACAAATTACATGTAAATGTATCAGCTTTTTACACTGTAATACTCACTACTCACTACTCACTACTTTTGAGTACTTTTGAAAGGTCTACTTTTTACTCATACTTTGAGTAATATTTTCAACAGATACTTTTACTCAACTTGCACAACATTTTTAGGCAAGTAATGATACTTTTACTTAAGTTTGATTTTTCAGTCCACCACTGTTTGTCTGTCATGCCAGAGTTTTGACTGATTTTGACAGTTTGACACCATCTTTGGAATGAATAATACATAGGTTTGCATATGCTTTATTAAGCCAGTTTGGCTTCTGTCAACTTTAAATTTTTGACTGTTTGGCACCATCTTGTGACTATATAAAGACTATAACTCCAGTGTTAGTGTATACTCCATCAGCTGTTTCATTTCTATCAGCTTCGCATTTAATTCAATAATTAATAAACTACTACACCTCAAACAATAAAGTACATCCAGGATGGTTATTTTTGCAGAACAAAGCCCTTCGGTCTTATACCTTAGCTCTTCACGTTGAGCTGCCAATAAGCCTATTTGGCTTTATTCTGCAATAACAACCATCATGGATGCACTTTATCCTGGTTATTATTAATAAAATATTGATATAGAACATTGAAATATTTTTTTCTGTGAATTATCACAATTAGTAATAAATAATAGTATTAATAATAATAATAATAAAATATTGCAGATGTCTGCATTTCATAAACATTACCAGTATGTATTCTGCAGCTAAACACTTTTCCTCTCTCTTTCCTTTCATGTGAAAAGTATTTTTATGCTTTCAGACAACTTGAAAATATAATATTGTCACTATCAGTATCACTGAGGCTGTTTTCATACATATAGTGACAGATTTCTTTTTTGTCTTGTGGAAGGTCTTCAAAGCGTTATTACTCAAATGATATTTAAGTAGAGGCAATTGTCTCAAACCATTTTGGCTGCAAACTGAGCATCCATAAGCAAAGATGTCAAACTATAAACTATCCACTTCCACTGAGTTCTGCTTCAGCAAATCAGTCTACTTTGAGATGAATGGGAATAATAGTGAATTGAATTCTCCCAGTATTATATGCCACTAAACTCGCTCTTCCCCCCCTTCCCTCTCTCAGTATCGCCAGATGCACTTTTTTATAATGCCTGTCAACAAACACGGCTCAAAGAAAGCACTTTAGCTACATACTAACAAGAAAGCTAGCCTTCAAAAATTGGTCAAAAATACAAGCTGACCTGCGCTCATCCAAGGCCTGCAGTGGTAATCTAGGAGGTAACCCAGATCTCTTTGAAGCACAAATTGTTCCGACAATATTAATAAATGTGAGAGCACTCAATGCTGCTGAAGGCACCGGTCACACTCCTAGTACTGATGTTGTACCTCTATGGCACATCTCATGAATTATGGACCCTTTTCATGAAAATCAATGAACTTGGGCCAGATCACACAGGCTTTTCACAGCATGCACTCTTGAACTGGACGGGACAGCCAGCAGTAAAATTGTGCCTTCCTCAGCACTAATGTTCACCACGTCCCTCACGTACTTTGTTTGTGTGTGTGTGTGTGTGTGTGTGTGTGTGTGTGACAGAATAAAAGGGGTGATATTGAACCGCCTCGAGCGGGAATAGTCTTCATTCTCATTTGGCACGTGTATCCAATGCCAAACCATTGTTTCTCTCTCTCTCTCTCTCTTTCTCTCTCTCTCTCTCTCTCTCTCTCTCTTTCTCTCTCTCTCTCTCTCTCTCTCTGTTACTAAAAGAGCCTAAATAAATGTGTTGTCTAAGCAAGTCTAGCTTTCAAAGGATCATGCATGACTCTGAGCTGCATGTATACAGACACGAATTGAATTTTGTTGAAGAAGTCACTTATTTTCATCTGGAGCACAAGCTCATGATATTGCTTCTTCGATATGGAGGCGCTTTCTCATTTCAAACACCTCCAATTCCACCAAAGATTGACGTGAGGCTCAAACGAGCGCTGCAGCATATTGGCTCTGCCTCAATATAAGGCGTTTTTACATTTAAAGACAACTCTATCATCTTGACAGTTAAATTAGGGGAGGTAAATCCCCCTCAAATCAATAAATTGATGCTGGAGCAAATATATTTTCTGGACTCGTGACTGTATGGACTGTTGAAGCCTTCAGGCGAGTCGGCAGAAACCTTCACATGACTAATAGGGCCATTCACCGTGGCACAATGTGCCAGTGCTCAGGGAGTGGAACGGGTAATTGGCAAACAGTATTAATGTTATCAGCATTAGCTGTGATAGGAGCAGGGGTGGTGTGTAATTATGGCCTGACATAAGGCTACATCTACTTAAGAGCCAGCCTTTTACTGCATAGCGCTGTTAAGATCACATGTGTTATCTTGTTTTGGGTTCCGTTAGAGCACCACTTGGTTTAAACGTGAAGATCATGACCTTGTGAGTTTGAGTCGACTGGCATATTGTAATGTCGCATGGATGGCTAAAGATGTAAACTGCAAGAAAACTGAAGCTTAATACAAACCCCACTGAAGCAGCACATTGAGTACATTAAAATGTCATTATAAAGCTATTTTAAAGGTTGCTAATTGTGTTGTGAAGGTCGCCTATAATAGGTTTACATCTATTCAAGGTAAAAACACTTTAGGTGTGTCCTAAATTGCACATGTAAGCGCTATTCTATGTCATTTTGTACTATAAATAGTATAAGTAGTGCATTCACACTGACAATTCTAAAACAGAATATATGCACTATACATACCAGGCTGATGCACTTATTCAACTGGTAAACAGAAGTGTAGAATGTCACTTCATGCACTCAACGGTCATATATTTGATCATGTAGCAGAAAGGGAGCAACTCTCAGGCTCTAAAGTTGGATTTCTTTATTTATTTTGGATTATGCAAGCAAATTTCTTCTGCATAAACAAATATGATGCTTACCCAGCTATCAAAATTCATGTGGCTCAAATCCGGCCCACACCAGACACTTACATCCGGCCAACAAACAACATGGAATGATGGCACTTGGGCGGTCCGCTCCTGTTTGCTAGATCTGAGCCACAATTAAGCCATAGCAACATCACATATCAGCCAGAATTCAAACAAATGAACCAGAAATGACCCTATTCTGGGCCACAGTTTGCTTTTATTCTTGCCCAGATCCAGCTCACATCAGACACTTAAATCTAGACCACATACTAAATGGAATGATCACTCTTGGGCGGTCTGCTCCTGTTTGTCTGATCTGGGCCACAAGTACACCAAAGCAATACCACATATCAGCCAGAATTCAACCAAATGAACCAGAACTGACCCTAATCTGGCCCAGATCTGGCCTACACTTACATCCGGACCACATACTGAATGGAAAATTGGCTCTAAGGTGGTTTCATTTTGTGAATTGTCACCGTTGTTGAGGTTCATACGCTAATTATTGATGTCTGTGAGCATAAGCTGAACCATTTATATATTTTTTTTCCTGCTTATAAACCTTCATAATTTCGTGGCATGGGCAAGCATGTTATTACATTACTTTTAATAATGGATTAAACTTTGGTTAACATCAGGGAATTATATTATTTAATTACAGGTTGTGCCTCACTTAATTTTATTGCTTTTTCTTTTCTTTTTTTTTTTACTTGACATGTTTGCTTTAATGAATAAACTTCTCAAGCAAAGTTCTTAAAAGGTACAGCAGCCCAAAAGAAAATTTATATTAAGAGGTTCAGGGCTATGAGCCCAACTAAAGCTAACACTTTTTTACAGGATAGAGAAACATAGACAAAAGTCACCATTTCATAACCCATTATCTTCAGCTGTTTCTTGAGCACTCAGTAGTGGGGACACATGGAAGTGTTAATTTACAACTGAGAATTTTGCTTTTGAGGTTTAAAGGGTTAAAGGTCTGAGCTGTAAAAACACAGTATAAAATGTATTTTAACAGTAATATACTGTGAATGTAAACTACAGGAGTGGACTGTTAAAACACAGTATGTGGCTGACAACCCAGCTGCCAGTATTATTCTGTAAATTTACAACGCAAAGTTTTTCACTGTGTATTACTACCTAAAACTGCCATGTCAGCTATGGTTTGATAGCTATATAATTATCACCACTTTTATGACCATTACTGTTCTAACTATTTGCCAATAGTCGTCCGCATTTGTTTTAAGATAACTGGGTCACTTTTGCCATATCTTCTCTGGGCTGCTTTAGGCCCACAATCACATTAGCCAGAGCTAACTGTGCCAAATATTTGCCAAAAGTGGTCCACATTTGTTTTAGGATAACTGGGCCACATTTGCCATATCTTCTCTGGGCCACTATAGGCTCAAATCCACATAAGCCAGAGCTTACTGTGTTAAAATATTTGCCAAAAGTGGCCCACATATGTCTTAAGATAACTGAGCCACATTTGCACTTACATGTGTGAGCCACTTTAGGTTTAGACCCTGGTTACCCTTAAATGACTGTGCCACATTTTTGCCAACTGTGGCCCACATTTGTCTCCATCATTTGGGCCAAATGTAACATTTTTCACATGGGCCACATTAGGCATATTCAGATAACTTTTTGCTAGAAGTGCCAAATCTTTGCCCTAAATGACCCATATATGAATTTGAATCTTTGGCCCCCCTTTGCCATTGTACAGGTGGGCCACTTCAGGCTCACATTCATTTTGTCTGGGCTGAAGGAAAACCACCAGTGCAGAATAACTGCCTAAAGTGGCCCACATTCGTATGCTATCTGGGTATCGATGTGGTTGTAAACATGACAGGTAATAATTGGCAATTTGGTAATTTAATCCATTAATGATGGTGTAAGAGTCTAAATTATAAAATGCATTTGTTTTTATGGTCTTTTTCACCAAAGAAGGCGCACCCAAATTCCAAAGGCATATACTGATTAGATCAGGGCCTGATGTGTGGCTTTGGGGGTTTTACGATGTGGTCACATGTTGATTGGTCAGTTTGAATGTCTCAGTATTTGGGCTTTGGTCACATGGTCAAGAAAGAGACAAACTAGGTTGGTAAACTTTGATCTGCCTCTTTTCCTGGCCTGTCTCTTTTTCCTGGTCTGCTTCTCTCCTGCTCGGCTCCTCTCCTTCTCTGGAGGCTATCTTCTCTGGCTCTACTGCTCTACTGTCTCTCTCTTCCTCCTCCTGTCTCTCTCTACCTCTGGTAACTTTATTTTTACATTTAAGTTGGGTACAATTACGATTATATGTTTTTATCATCTCATATTTTAACATTTTAGACAGTTATTTGTAATTATTCACTTGTAACCATAGATAATTGTCATTAAATCATTTCATTTTCAAGTATTTGTGAATTACTTTTGATTTAACATCAACACTTAATTGCACCATATTGCAATACAATAAATAACATAATATCAACGCTCTCCCACATTTTTAGCTACTAATACTGCCCTAATTTCCGTTTTTGGAATAAGATTGCAGAAAAAGGGTGTGACTAGAAATGTACAGTTTTTTACCATCATGCTGATAACTTTTTAGTCACTCAGCAAAACTACAGTTTGAACCGCTGTGGTTAACTCATTCTTACAATAGATCTTAAAAAAATAAAAAATGCTAGGGTTCCATTTAGGACAGCACTAAACTCATAAACTACATGGTTGTGTGTACAAGTGCATAGTGTCATTTGGGACACAACTTTTAATTTTGTCTTAATATACAGCAGAGTACATTGCCGCATCAGCTCTATTCGCACAGAGTATGGCAGGAGATTGCTTCATTCTTCTCAAGATGTTCTATCTTATTCCCTTTAGATTTTGGCAAAATGTTGGCACATATAGAGCAGTGACTTTTTAATAAATATGATTATATGCTCATTCTTTTTCCTTTATTTTGTTTTTTATTAGTTTTGACATTTTACTTTGATTAACATGTAATTGACAAAAGCTGTAACATTTATGCTATCAGATTTTTATTTTTTTACTTTCATTACATTTGATTTATAAATTGGTGCATTTTGATGAGGATTTTTATACATCTGTAGTGATCAGTGGTAAAGTCAGAAACTTGTGGAAATTAATTTCCAATATACACATATGCTGCAGAGTTAAACTAAACTCTGGCCCTTTCGTTACACTTATCAGATAAGTGGCAATTGAGAGAGTGACCATCTGTTCTTTGTTCATCTGAAGGACAAAGGTGTTAAGAGCTCAGAACTTGCAAAACAGCTTCTTGATCTAATCAACATTATACATCGTCTCAGACACAGAGAGTCACGTGGATCACAATACTTCAGATTCACAAAAGAGACACAAAACTTAATATTTCAGTTCATATACCTGTAGATTCAAATTATATATATATATTCATGTATATATTTAATATGCACTCCTTGAAATACTCCACTGTATGAAACTTTGCTTATTTAGGTTTATATATGAATGTTGGGTAAAGATCAATATCACATAGTGATGTTTAGACTCTATATATAGGAAAAATGCCTTGGGTAAATTATATGTGGTTTGGAAAGTGAATTATGCATAGGAAAATATTTAAGACTCTTAAATATAATAACAGTATAACTGTGGACTATGACTATGCAAATGCCGGTCACACTATGGATGAAACTTTCCAATGATCAACAGGATCATCCAATCACAATGCTGGAGATGAAAGGCGACATCTTTTTAATCCCGCCGTCCAGAGAAAGGATTAAAACATTCTCTCAAACACGGAAAAGAGGAAGGTGAAGTAACTCAGACAAGAAGTTTGGTAGTATCAGAAGGAAGAGAGTAACACATGTGGTGGTGATGCATTGTGTGTGGTGGTGCCACACAAGTCTATCCGAATTGCTCAAGCAAGGCTTTTCATGGTGATTGGATTCACAGTGCTTTTTTCCAAGGCATCTGAAACCATAGCTTCAAGACTACCACCTGCAGAAATTGGCGTGTCCCAGATTTCCAGGAACTGGAAAAAGACGTCAGTGTGTCCTAGAAATCAAAATTACCACCTCCAAAAATCCCCAGTTCTGCGTGTTCCAGAATCTCCAGATTTCTTCTTCTCAAAGCTCAATAGAACTAAGTCTGCTTGTTCCATGCTTCAAGACCTGCAAGAAGATCCAACTCCTTCCAACCACTGCATCAACGGCAGAATCGTAAATATACCACTTCCCAGCCCTCTAAGAGAGACCTTGGCATAGTGTGTTTAACTTTAAAATATTCTAATTAATTAGATGTTTATAACTGATATTCATTAATGACAAAAACTTCCTCAGTTGTTATTTGTAATTTTAGAACAATGAGTTATCACAATCCTCAACTTAATCACCTTCATGACTCGCCTATGCACTTCATTTATTGTACATTTAGTAATTTTAGTTACTCTTGTTTACTCTTTTGTTAATATATACACATTTATTACAATTGTGTTTTACTTGCGTTAATGGAAACACTTTACAATAAGGGTGCATTAGTTAACGTTAGTTAATGCATTAGTTAACATGAACTAACAATCTATTAAGGATTACTTAACATTTGTTAATGCTAACTAAACATGTAATTATCTGTTAGCTAATGCATTAGTAAACATGATCTAACAGTAAACAAGGACTTTGTTCAGCATTACCTAATCTTTGTTAATGTTAATTTACACATAATCTAATGCATCTCTTTACATCAACAGCTTTTTTTTTTTGAAAATGCATTACATATAATTAAATAATTATTAAGTAATTAAATAAGCCAACTATTTTTGCTCCTTATTATCCCATAAAATATCCCAAAACTTTTTTTTTTTCTTTTTTCCAGAAAATGAATCATATATTGCATAAATATTTAGTTTCGATTGCACTTTGTTTGTAGGGTTTATTCCTGTTGGTGCAGCAAATACCAAGAGCTAACGCTTCCAAACACAAAAGTACAGGTAAATATCCTGGATACAAACACTCTGAATCATGCATGAGCGTCCAAGCGAGGTGTAAGTTTAAATACCTGGAGCTCACAATTACATTCATGCTCCTGCTGGGCAGATGGCCACAAATCTGTCTCTCTCTCTCCCTCTCTCTCTCTCTCTCTCTCTCTCTCTCTCTCTCACTTTCTTTTCCTCCCTTTTACAATATGTTCTGTCTGACCATATTGTATGGCTGCCAAGCCCACGGACACAAATATGGCCAAACAACCCTGAAAAACTCATGAATTTTAGCTGTGCTTGTTATACGGCTCTGTGGCTCACCATTATTTCTTTTTCCACAGGCCAGTCCTCTCAGGATCTGTTTAATTCAGACTTTTACCCACAATGCACGCAAGGGACGGCTCCTAATGCAGCTGTACAATGTCTGTGAGGAGAAAGAGCTGCTTGCTTTTCTCATTTCAGCCTGCAATGGGGGAAAATTGTTCTCTTCTGAGCTATCAGAAACAGTTTGGGCGGAAGGATCTTAAATGTGTTCTAAAAAAGTAAAAAAGCCTGAGACCCATGCTTTGAATTGTTACTTGTTGAAACAGCAGGGGAAGTATGGCGGCTCCGTGGTTAGCTCGAAAGTCAAAGGTTCGAGTCCCGGCTGGGCCAGTTGGTATTTCCGTGTGGAGTTTGAATATTCTCCCCGTGTTCACGTGGGTTTCCTCCGGGTTCTCCGCTTTCCCCCACAGTCCATAGACATGCAGTACAGGTGAATAGAATGAACTAAATTGGCCGTAGTGTATGTGGATGCAAGAGTGTATTGGTGTTCCCAGTGTTGGGTTGCAGCTGGAAGGGCATTCGCTGTGTAAAACATATGCTGGTAGGTTGACGGTCATTTCCACTGTGGCGACCCCTGATTAATAAAGGAACTAAGCCAAAAAGAAAATGAATGAATACATGTATATATATATATATACACATATATATAGTTATATAGTATATAGTCCATAAATATTTGGGCATCGACACAATTCTAACATTTTTGGCTCTATACACCGACACAATCGATTTGAAATGAACAAGATGTGCTTTAACTGCAGACTGTCAGCTTTAATTTGAGGGTATTTACATCTAAATCTGCTGAACGGTGCAGTAATTGCAACAGTTTGCATACATGCCTCCCTCTTGTTAAGGGTCTAAAAGTAATTGGACAATTGGCTTCTAAGCAGTTCCATGGCCAGGTGTGTGTTATTCCCTCATTAGCCCAATTACAATGGTCAGATAAAAGGTCCAGAGTTAATTTCAAGTGTGCTATTTGCATTTGGAATCTGTTACTGTCAATTCTCAAGATGAGATCCAAAGAGCTGTCAGTCACTTTCAGTCAAGCAAGCCATCAGAAGGCATTAGACCACCAAATGCTTCAGAACTCATTTGGTGCTTTACAGTGCAGCTGGAGAATGACCCAAAGCATACTGCAAAAGCAACCAAAGAGTTTTGAAGGCAAAGAAGTAGAATGTTATGCAATGGCCAAGTCAATCACCTGACCTGAATTTAATTGAGCTTGCATTTCACTTGCTGAAGACAAAACTGAAGGGAAAATGCCCCAAGAACAAACAGAAACTAAAGATAGTTGCTGTACAGGACTGGCAGAGCACCACCAGGAATGAAACCCAGCATCTGGTGATGTCTATGCGTTCCAAACTTCAGGCTGTGATTGACTGCAGAGGATTTGCAACCAAGTATTAAAAAATGAAAGTTTGATTTATGATTATTATTCTGTCTAACTACTTTTGGACCCTAAACAAGTGGGAGGCACATATGAAAACTATTGTTAATCCTACAGCGTTCACTTGATTTGGATGTAAATACCCTCAAATTGTAGCTGACAGTCTGCAGTTAGAGCACATCTTGTTCATTTCATTTTAAATCGATTGCGTTGGTGTATAGAGCCAAAAATGTTAGAATTGTGTTAATGTCCAAATATTTATGGGCCTAACTGTATATATATATATGTCCCACGCTGCTATAAACACTATTAGGACACATATATTTCACAGAAAGAAGTGAAAATTGGTCGTTTTTGCATTATTTCAAGCAAATTGGTTCTTTCGATTTTAAACAATTTTTGAAGCTGCGTCACGGCGATTAGATCCTTGCATGTAATCCAGCGTGGAGAGTGGATGTCTGTACCGGCCAGTATATTGTGATGTCTCTGAGTGTGCAGCATTAATTCATGAGAAAGACTTGGTTCTAACCAATCAGTGAACGCTATTGTGAATGAGGTGCAACTTCATTTATATGCATAATAGCTTCGAAGACTGTTTTTACCTGTTACAGTGTTCAGACGGCAGAGAGACGCCACGTTCTGTTGTCAAAATAAGTGGAAGAACAATAATTGTTTGGAGACACAGGTCACCAGTCTTGCGTTTTTAAATGTGCTTCAACGAAGATTTAGTTTTCATTTCCCTGCTATGAGAGCGCAGGTGGATTCACGTGTGGACTACAGTGCATGTGACAGAAATGCGTTTGTAAGGAACATTTTTTACCCAAGACCTTTTTGCATCTGAAAATAGTGAAAGTGGAGTTGCCGCTTGTCTCCTTTTAAAAAGATGTGGTTTCAGTTGATGTTGATTGTCCTGTCTCTAAAGATTTGGTAAGTGATCAATTAGTGGTTTTTGTTTGTTTATTCAAATAACAAAGTTAGTTAGTATCGTCAGCAGTACTCTTTCAGTGTTTAAAGACATACCTTAGTCAAAATGATTTAGTTACTAAGTTTACAGTACGTTAATATCACTACAATATTATGGTCTGAAAGATCCGCTGTAAATGCTGCTCTCCGAGTGTAAACATGTAAACACCTTAATCAAACTATTACCGGATTTTCACCGCATTTTATGACAGGATAGTCTATACACAAATAGCTTTCCGATGCTACGTTACCTACTGAGTGCATCTAAGTTACGAAGAAATGCAGAGGTTTTTTTTCTTCCATTCGCCATGCGGTATCAAAGATTCCATTAAAAAAACACTCTTCTAGCAGTTCCTTGCATCCACTATCTTGTTTGTCACGGGGGACATGCATGAAATGTTGCTGAATGAAAGTGAAAGTGCCAAACTGCAGTTAAAGTCAATAAAATAATAATTTGGCAAATAATTTAATTACTGATTTGATTTGATTTGATTCTTTCTCCCTTGCGTATGTGTTTGTTTTGGCTCTGTGAAAATCAGCTCGTGCCCAAACGGACACTCCTATTTTTATGGAAAACCTTCCATCTTTCATTCCCCCGAAACTCCCACCTAAACAGAGCTGGACACACACACTTTCCTGACTTTTTCCAAACTAGAGGTGTGTAAACATGCTGCTGAGACAGATGCATCATCAAATGTATATATAATAATAATAATATTAATAATAATAATAATAATTATTATTATTATTATTATTATTATTATTATTATTATTTATTTTTTTAATTATTATTATTGTGAGTCAGAAAAAAGTAAGAATTCCTAATTTATTTACAGAATATCACAATTATAAAAGGTTTTGAATTTTATAGCAAACATGTTTCCATAATAAACTAACTCTTTATCAACACTAAAAAACAAATACAAAAAGTTCAAATGCAAAAAGAAGTGCTGTCTGAAAATGTCCTCTATAATGAGCATTTATTTTTAATATGGCATATACATGCAGAGGAGACTTTGCAGATTTACTTCAAATATGCTTTATTCATCAACCTTTGCCTTTAAATTGCCTTCCAATTATGTGGGAGATTTCATCAGGAAATATTTATATGTGTGACTAATTGTCATTCATGAATCAGAGTATCATATGATAATTCAATTACAGTTTTTAATTGAACTATTTTTGCACAATGGAGACAGCTCAGAACATGACATGCATGACTCTGCAGGTTTTTATACAGCATTTATTTAATGCAAATCACACACTATTCATGTCACAATCTGATGTGGCACCCACAATCATTTGCAACTGTCATTTCACGCCTGTATGCGTGACACACAAATATTAAATATTATTGAAAATGAGCCTTTAAACACTAGTAGCACAGATACTATGTCAGCTACAGATGTCAGTTGTCATGCTCAAAAAATGAATCATTTTGGCGAGTCGTGTCAAGCATTATTCACACGCCATGGTGATGTTTAGCAAAGAATCAATGATCAAACATTCAGTGATACACGATAAGCCCTGGAGGGAAACTCACTGTTTGCTAAAATTGGTCTTTAGTCAGCTGTAAATCATACTGACAATATAACATTTACTTTGAATATGGGGAATCAGAGTGCAAATATTGATGAAAAACAAAACCCTGTTTCACCTTGTAAAGAGCAAAGCCTTTTGGCTGCATATAAATGCACATGGATATCCAGTATGTGTGGGAAACCATGGATATGTGATAAAACTAAATAAGACTATGTGAATTAACATAACATGGGGCGGTTGTTAAGAACAGTATCTTGATGTTTGCAATAAGTTTAACTACAGACTAACTGTAGAAACAGAAAGAACACTAATCTGACCCTTACATCTTATATCTTCCACAGTGGCGACCCCGGATTAATAAAAGGACTGAGCCGAAAAGAAAATGAATAAATGAATGAATAAAAATTCTCTTTAATTAACACAAAAAAATATGTCATCAAATCTGCAACATGAGTCAATTAGATCCTAAGTCAGAATTATTAGACCCCCGTTAGATTTTTCTTTCTTAAATATTTCCCAAATGATGTTTAACAGAGCAAGGGTATTTTCACAATATGTCGGATAATATTTTTCTCTTTTGGAGAAAGTCTTATTTGTTTTATTTCTGCTAGAATAAAAGCCATTAAAAAAAAAAAAAAAAAACATTTTAAGGTAAAAATCATTCGCCCCTTTAACCTATGTTTTTTTTTTTCGATAGTATTTTTTTCGATAGAACAAACTGTCGTTATACAATTACCCAAACCTGCCTAGTTAGCCTAATTAACCTAGTTAAGCCTTTAAATGTCACTTCAAGCTGGATACTGTGTCTTGAAAATATCTAGTAAAATATTATGTACTGCAGGGGTGTCCAAACTCGGTCCTGGAGGGCCGGTGTCCTGCAGATTTTAGCTCCAACTTGCCTCAACACACCTGCACGGATGTTTCTAGAAAGCCTAGTAAGTGCTTGATTAGCTAGCCCAGGTGTGTCTGATTGGGGTTGGAACTAAACTTTGCAGGACACCGGCCCTCCAGGACCGAGCTTGGACATGCCTGATGTACTGTCATCTTGGCAAAGATAAAATAAATCAGTTATTAGAAATTAGTTATTAAAACTATTATGTTTGAAAATGTGTTGAAAAAATATTATCTCTGTTGAACAGAAATTGGGGAAAAAATAAACAGGAGGGGTATAATAGTTCAGGGGGGCTAATAATTTTGACTTCAACTGTGTGTGTGTGTATATATATATATATATATATATATATATATATATATATATATATATATATATATATATATATATATATATATATATATATATATATATTAGAAACTTTTACGTTTTTTTTATTTGCTTAGATTTTTTTTTTTTTACTTATGTACTACTTTAGCAACGCAATGTGTTTTATGTTTAATGTGATTACAATATTTTATGTTTTTGCAACACAAATAAACAAGTACTATTATGGTGAGTTTCAACGGGCTTATTCCCGTTATTTATCAGGGGTCGCTACAGTGGAGTGAACCACCAACTAATCCAGCATATGTTTTACTCAGTGGATGTCCTTCCAGCCACAACCCAGTACTGGATAACACCCATACACTCTCACATTCACACACATACACTAGGGCCAATTTAGCTGAGGGGTTACCAAACTTTGTAGCCTGCAACCCATAAAATAACAATACCAGTGACTTGTGACCCCCAAATTCTTTAGAGGTGGTTATAAATGTACAAACTTTGCACACACAACATCGTGCGCCATGTCCGCCCATCGTGCGCCACATCCGCGCTGCTTCCTCCAAAGGTAACAAAGTACACACTTTCTGCTTCCCTGGTGCCCGAGTTAAGAATATTTCTGCACAGATACCTACTATCCTGAGCACTGCCGAGAGCCTCGTTGCTGTCGTTCTCCACGTGGGGACGAACGACACCGGGCCCCGGCAGACAAAGATCCTGAGGAAGGACTTCAGGAGCCTGATCGAGACGGTTCGACACACCTCACCCGCCACGCAGATCATTGTATCTGGACCGCTTCCTACCTACCGCAGAGGAAATGAAAGGTTCAGTAGACTTTTTGCTCTGAATGAATGACTATTAACATGGTGTAAAGAACAGAAATTGCTCTTTTCCAATAACTGGAATCTTTTCGTTTACTATTAAAAACTACTATTTTTATCTTCTGTAGGTTATGGTTCAAATATAATTCTAATTGTTTAATAAAATTTATTTGACTTTTGGAAATCACCCTGACATTGTCCCACAACCCCCAGCGGGTCCCGACTCCCACGTTGGGAACCACTGATTTAGCTTATTCAATTCACCTATACCGCATGTCTTTGGACTGTGAGGGAAACCAGAGCACATGGAGAAAACTTACGCCAACACTATAACCGCTGAGCCACTGTGCTGCCCCCTATAGTGATATTATTATTATTATTATCATTTCCTGACAAGACGAATAATAATCAGGTTAGGTTTTCTTACCTTGAATACTATCCAATAAACAATGGTTTTCTCATTAATCAGTGCCTTGAGTTGAGGTACTCAATCAGGGTTAAACAATGATACTTTTAATTTCTTAAGTGATAGAGATCAATTGTTTTAATGTTGGGCTGTCTCTGAGAGTAGAGTGCAAGTCAACTGATGTGTTTTTTCCTCTCTCTAAGTGGCATTGCTCACGGTCAGACTGCAAACAAGTACTTTTGAAGTCTTGCCAAACTTAACATTCCATTATCATATTAATAGAGACACTAAAATTAAACATAACACATGGATCAGCCTGAGGCCCGGAGGAAGCTACAAGGTACATCAACCATCTGTTAAGTAGAAACAACTTTAAAGCAAGTCATATGTATAATTGTAAGTATTATTAACATCAGCTTTGTGCAAGTCAAGCCTGACAGGCATCAGCTCTTTAAATGTTGAAAATAGGAAATAAGAGTATTTTAAAATTGTGTTCCTTGTGTGTTTACTATGTAATTATAGTCTTCACATTAAATGGGTAATAACTAGATACTATCCTTAAACCTACATCTAAATTTATGTACATCAAGTAAACTCATTGTCACTGAGGGCCAATTCAGCATTATACAGACCCCCTAGTTTTTGTGATTTCTTGCGATAAAAATGACTGATTTTGTGGTATATATATATATTAGGTAGCCTATTATGTTAGGTGTACAATCTGAAACAATGACAATGACACAAATCATGAAAATAAAGCTTCTTTATTTTAGTCTCTTGTCGAGACAAGATCTAAAACAGTAGGGATTAAGCCAAAAGAAGGTTGTACTACTCCTATTTTTATCCATGATCATACATTCTCTCGCGTTTTCTCTTTTTACAGTAAGTGCAGGGAAAGAGTTAACGAAATCATTTATCGATTTATCGCTCATCATAATACCAGTCATACATGTAAAGCACAAATAATGTCCTTCAATTCAGTCACATCTAGTGGCCGTCACCTTTGAACCAATATTATCCCCTGTCTGTTCCATTTGTCAGTTGGCTCCAACTTTCTTTTGCAGTCTGAAGCATGTCAAACATATAAAAAATACACAATTTGTGCCACAAGATGTCTATATCTCAGCTTTGCTATGACTACATGTAAAACACTTCATGTAATGTAATGATTGTGAGGGCGCAGGTGAGATGTCATTTTTCACGTGCCCTGCATGTGCAACGTCTATAAGTCATGTAAAACATTTCATTGCAAACTGAAATAAATATATTTTGATTATATGGTTTGGAATTTGTTGTTTTATGAGATTTTTTTGTGTGGTTATTTTGGCTGTTTAATTAAGAATTTTTCTAGACTGCAAAAATGTGCCACTTTCTGTTGATTTTGCTTTGGATTCAGCGAAAAACTAGGGTTTTCAAACTGTCTTCAAAGGGCCAGTTATAACCATAAATGTTTACTACGTCTTATTACACTGCTGTCTGGAATACTTAATATTGTTTGGGCAGTCGCAACATTCTAAAGTATGTTATTCGGAGATAGCATCTGCTCAAACTAATAACACAGGTTCATCCAGGTCCTCTGAATCATGTTTACCATCAATGAATATGCTCACATCCATATCTGTATTATTGTCTGTATTGCTGCTGTTTTTGACTGTTTGCCTCCACTTAACGTCAGGCTATAGATAAGCCTGAGCTGTATTCTGCTTTTGCAACTGCCTGAATGCATTTCGTCATTTTCTTAGATCCTAAAGTAACTGCTAAATAAATGTATTTGCTTTAATGTAAAAAAAAAAAAAAAAAAAAAAAAAAAAAAAAAAAAATATATATATATATATATATATATATATATATATATATATATATATATATATATATATATATATATATATATATATATATATATATATATATATATATATATATGACTCTTCTTTGGGTTATTGTAACATCAATCAGTTTATCAGCAAATAGCACAGACCAGTCACCTTCCACCAAAGCTTTCCCACATTTGAGAGAAACAGAATTAAGAAACATCAAATACTTTTGAGCTGCTAATGAGTCACAGATGGAACATTTGCAAATGTCAAACAAACCCTCCTTAGTTGAATGCTTATGTGGAACTACTGCCATCTAGTAATGTGGGTTACAAATTAAACATTCATTATTGGAAATGTATTTATAGTAAATATACAATATAAAGGAGCATGGACTTTTATTAAAATACTGGGTTCACACCAAATTGAAGTTCATCACTCATCCTAGATTACTTTGTTTTTTGAGTTGAATATAAAGAACTTGCGAAGAAGGCTTGATTGATACATCTCATATTCTGCATCATTCGAGCAACCCAATTTGCATTGACCTTGCATGTAATATACTTCCGTGAATACATGAATGGCCTGTGGTCCCTGAGTGTGACCCATGTGCCTAATCGTTTATAAAACAGTTCTTTCTTAGGTATGAGCATATTAACCACACAAATATGGTTCAACCAATATATGTAAGGGATAATGCAAACGCATCTGATTATTATCACACCACTTCCACTTGTTACACTACCTCACACATAAAGAATACATAAACAATGGTTTTACTGGAAATGGAATGTCTTTTAGTTTGTACTGTTTACCATGAATAATGCTATCGAGACTTTTCTTTATTTCTTTATTTCTTTCTTTATTTATTTATTTATTTATTTGTTTATTCATTTATTTTTTATTTATTGGTTTGCATTGCCGGCAATAAGTCAAACTTCCAGACTTTCCAGGGCAGGTTGGACTCTGGCAGGGCTGCCCTTTGTCACCAATTATGTTCATAATTTTTAAGAAAATTTCAAAGCACAGTCTTGGGCTGGAGGAGGTCTTTGTTTTTTATGATATTGTTCTGTTGGCTTCATTGCCTTCAGTATGCACTAAGGTGGTTTGTTGCTGAGTGTGATGCAGCTGGGATGAGAATCAACACCTTCAAATCCGAGGCTATAAAGCTCCACCGGAAAAAGGTGGTTTGCCATCTCCAGTTTGGAGGAAAGGAAACCTTATCCAAGGTGGAGGAGTTCAAGTATCTTAGGGTTTTTGTTCACGAGTGAGAGAAGGATGGACCGTGAGATTGACAGCTGGATCGGTGCAGCGCTAGCAGTAATGCGGTCGATGTATCGGTCCATTGTGGTAAAGAAGGAGCCGAGCCAAAAGTCAAACCGTTTGATTTACCGGTCAATCTACGTTCCTACTCACAACTATGGTTATGAGCTTTGGGTCTTGACAAAAAGGACAAGATCTAAGATACAAAATCTGAAATGAGTTTTCTTCGCAGGGTGACAGGGTGCACACTTATAGAAAGAGTGAGGAGCTCTGTCACCCGGGAGGAGTTTGGGGTAGAGCCGCTGCTCCTCCACATCGAGAGAAGTCAGCTGAGGTGGCTCTGGCATCTGTTTCAGATGCCTCCTGGATGCCTACCTAGGGAGGTGTTCCAGGCATGTCCAACTGGAAGGAAGCTCAGCTTTGGGGAAGCTCCAGGACATGCTGGATGGACTATGTCTCTCGGTTGGCCTGGGAATGCCTCGGGATCTCCCTGGAGGAGCTGGAGGAAGTGTCTGGGTAGAGAAAGGTCTAAGGTTCTCTCCTATGACTGCTGCCGCTGTGACCTGGCCCCAGAAAAAGCGGATGAAAATTAAATTAATTAAATAAATAAATACATTTGGAAAGGACAGTGCTCTCATGATCACCAGCGATCTAAACCTATGCAGATTGCTGGAGGACACCACATGAACTACAACTACCAAGTGCTTTGCACCAATCACTTCTGCAACAGCTGACAGTCATTTGGACACACACAGATGCTGTTCATTCCCACTGATTTCATGGACTATCACCTCCCTCACACACACACATTGCTGAGTCGTTGTACCTGTAGCTTTATGACTTTTAATGTTTCCTTGCCCTGTTTTTCTTGACCCTAGCCTTGTTTCCTCATTTATGTTATTGCTGGCTATTGACTTTATTGCCTGTGACTTGACTACGCTTCTGGATGGCCTTCATGCTACTGCTTGTACCTGTTGACCGTTGCCTGCCTGAAGCCTGGTTTATACTTCTCGGCGTGACCCACGGTGCATGCAGCGCACGTAGCCGTGCATTTATACTTCTGCGCGCTGTTTGTGTTCCTCTGCAATAACTCTTCCGAACCGCTAACTGGCAGTGGTTGTTTATATTCCTTTGTGTCGAGTTTCTTCGCTGGTGTTTTGTTTTTTTCTGAATGCAACCTTAATGTACAAGTGGCTCAAACTCGCTCATTTTGAGGCAGGAATCAGCGGATGTGCAACAACTTTCATCATAAGGTAAACACAAAACAAAAGTCTTCATCTGGAGCTGCTTCACGGGCCTCCACACTTGTATACACTCACTTCATCGGGTTCACACGGCTCTCAGTCCCACCCACACTCGTCAGCGATACCAAGCCGACCAATCTCAGAGCTTGCGCTACGCATCATTGCGACATGTAATTACATTTTTTAAGAGGCGTGCGTCATCGTCGCCAACAACCACAGCAAGGGCTATGCATCCATGCATAGGCTGCACCGGAGCATTTGCGTGCGCTTGATGCAGAAGTATAAATCAGCCTTTAACCTATTGTTAAATAAAGCTGCATGTGAATCCTCACTCTGTTGCCACCGACTTTCTGGTTACAGGCGTTATGTGCTATAAAATGTAAACTTTACATGCTTGACAGCCTGTTCACAGATTGAAATTCCTTAAATACCCTGTAAATGTGAAATGATCGATAACAAAATAAGTAGTTGTGAACATGTACTGAAAAGTTACTCACACTTGGTGCAGCATTACTGTATGATTCAATATAATTATAATTCAGTTTCAGTCTTTCTGAAAAAACACAGCATCAAAGTATGCCTTGTTTGTAAACAAAGCAAATGTAAAAGCATCCAGTCAAAGGACAGAGTTCCTAATGATGTGGTCTGGAACTTCAATAAAAACAAATCTCATTATCAGTGGAGCTAAACAAGCATTGATGTAGAGTACAGTCGCTCTACTGTAAAGTCAGAGTTTAGTTAAACTACTATAATAAAGTGTTACAATCCATAATCTGTCATGTTGGTGGGTTGTCTTTAATATAAGCTCTTTTACACTCACAAGAAAATCTTGATTTCTGACACTTAAAGAGTTTGTTCTTCTTTCTTTTTTATAGTACAGGCACCTCTTACTTACCTTATATTCCTTAAGACACATGGTACGGTGATACCACACACATTACACTGCTTTTTGAAATATAAATAATTACTGGGACAAGAGATAATGATTTCAGATGAGGCCATTTTAAAATCTTACCTGTTTAATTTTAATGCATTAACCTGGCACAAAACAATATGGCAAGAATAGGAACACAGCACCAATATTATGGTACTTTTAAAATCTTTAACTATAACAAAAAGTCAAGATGGCAGAAGTTGCATTTGAATGATTTTGTGATATTCAGATGACCAGATTAATTAACTTTACAAAGTACTGATATGAGTTTAGTTAAATTATTTATTATCTCAGCAAATGCAAAGGCTTCACAAATACAAACACTTTCTGTTATGCAAAAAGGCATTAAAGGTTGCTGAAGAGAATGACATACCTCTGATTGCTGCAACTAACTTGTCAGAATGAAATATTCCAGAGAGTCGTGTAATAAGGCAATAAAATGACTCAAAAGCAACTTGAGGTGAATGCACATTATGTTCTGCTTAATTGTTTTCTCGACTACTATGACTCTTTATGAATAAAATCTTTTAAACTTGGCTAGGGAAAAAAAAAGCTCTCACAATGAAATTTAATACATTACACACATTCAAACTCTGTTTAAAATAAAAAAAAACATTAAAATATAAACTTAAAGCAAAGGATATTAAATGAAGATGAACAGCTCTCAGTTGTGTGTGATAACGTACAGTAACCCAATATCTGGACATATAAGTGATGTTAAAATATAAAACACATTGTGTTAGATAAAATCTTCTTGCACCATTTTTTACTTGTGTATTTAAGACTTTATGTTTGATGGGTTTATGGTCTGGTATGGTATTTACAGTCACACTTTAATAAATATGCATTTTAAATCTAGACATTTCTCTCTCTGAACTCATCCCTAACACTACACTATGGTCACAAAATAAAACCTACTTACCTACCTACCTACCTACACTGAAAAAATCTGTCTATCCTTTAAGCCTAAAAAGAAAGAAAAGCCTTGTGTTGAGCATATAATTGTAACACAACCAGCAAAAACACATTTAAAATGCATTGTTAATTTCACACCTGCTGTTGAAAATATTACTATATAGCCCTTTAATGACCCTTCAAACCCCCTAAGACATCCCTGCGTCATTCTTCTGTGCATATGGTGTTAAAGCTGTCACAGTATGGAGGAGGGGACAGATCTGTCATCTCTTGAAGACTCAATGTGGCATCCCAAGCTTCTGGGTGGATCCCGTCAATCACCTACATGAAGGCCAAGCACTATCCTTTGACGGAGCCCCACGAAGATAAAACCAGAGTCTGTGATGATTCATCTGGTTTTTGCCCACCTCAGGGCATAACGCCTGGTGGAGGGAGTCAAGAAGGGGATCTTCTTGTTTATAAGGTGACTTTGGAAGACGCAGGGAAAAAGATTGAAAATGATTGCACCGCATGGAAATGTGTTGGAAATAATGTTTAGTTCATGGACAGACCAATTGTTTCTCCCTTTGAAACGTCAGTGTATTGCCAAGAGCCATGGTAATGGAATTATTTTGCCTTATATAACGCATACACACATACACACACACACACAAACACACACACACACACATATATATATATATATATATATATATATATACATATATACATATATATATATATATATATATATACATACATACATACATACATACATACATACATACATACATACATATATATATATATATATATATATATATATATATATATATATATATATATATATATATATATATATATATATATATAAAGTTTAAGTCAGAATTATTATTAGACCCCTGAATTATTACCCCCCTATTTATTTTTTTCCCCAATTTCTGTTTAACGGAGAGCAGATTTTTTTCAACACATTTCTAAACATACTAGTTTTAATAACTCATTTCTAATAACTTTTATCTTTGCCATGATGATAGTAAATAATATTTTACTAGATATTTTTCAAGACACTTCTATACAGCTTAAAGTGACATTTAAAGGCTTAAGTAGGTTAATTAGGTTAACTAGGCAAGTTAGGGTAATTAGGCAAGTTATTGTATACCGATGGTTTGTTCTGTAGACAGTCTAAAAAAATAGCTTAAATGGGCTAATAATTTTGCCCTTAAAATGGCTTTTAAAATATTAAAAACTGCTTTTTTTGTAGCCGAAATTTTAATCACTAAACATATTTAGAAATTGAACGATAATACAATTAAAGTCAAGCAAAATGTTGCAAAAATTATATATATAACCTACAAAATTTCAACATTTTTTTTTTTTATTTGTATTTACAATTTTTTTCTATAACATATAAATTTGGTTGTACTAATTTCTGGATCATTATCATATATATATATATATATATATATATATATATATATATATATATATATATATATATATATATATATATATATATATATAGACAGGCGAGTGGCTTTCCTAATCAAGTCTAAACAGTATAATAAAAACAGCTGAACTCAAAAGAAGGTGTAGAACCATCTCAACGATGATCAGAGGAAATTGACTGCACCTGAGTTAAATATATGAGTGGCACACCAAAGGATCTGAACACTTAGGACCATGTAATATTTTAGACCTATAGTCAAACCAAAATTGTTTAGACATCTTCAACATTTCTCAAAATATCACGGTTTATACACTGTAGTTTAGAAAATAGTAATGAAGTATGACATGAACTCAGTTATTTCCTGGTAAACCGTGTCAGAGCAAATTCCTCTTGCTAATATCTCATACTGCATGACTATAATTAATATTTATTTTAATTCTTGTGTATGATTTTCTTTTTACTGTTCACTATATGTAAGTGACCAAACTCCTATATTAATCAATACAGCTGTTTTAAAAGAACAGTTTTGTTTAAATGCACTAACATATTAGTTAAATATTGGTTACACAGAAATAGATTAAAAAATATTTTCAAAAGGGGTATACTCATTTATGCTCAGCACTGTTTATATTATAAACATGACCCAATCCCAATTCTATTTTTGTAACCCTTCCCCGTGGCCCTTTTAACAGCGTGTGAAGGGGAATGGCTTCAAAATTGACCCCTAAGAAATGGGACAAGACTACAGCACCTGCTACGTCATTATATGTCATCACAATCTCTTGCTTTGTATGAGATCGACGATCGCGACTGCTATAGTTATTCTAGTTGCATTAATTATTTTTTGGTATTTATCTTCAGGAAATCACAGATATAACGATATAAGGTGGCTATAAGCTCATAACTGTACTGTGCATTTACACCGTGGCCATATTCATTTATGTTAACACAAGAAAACAACATTAACATTATACCAGACACTGTAAAAAAAGGGCATTACCAGCAACTAGACTTTTCTGACAGGGTATTCCAGTGTCATCGAGTTTCAGATGTGAAGTATGTTGTGGGACTGCTGTAGAGGAGTTATTATTATGGATTATAGATATCAAAATTTAGTGGTTTTAAAGTCTTGTTTGTCGTAAATTAGTAATTAGCACAAATACTAATGTGTGCATCTCCTGACCCATGTGCAGCCATGCTGTTGTTGTAGATTGTGTATTCTGGGAAATTTTTGTACCCCTTGGTTTTGAGTGTGGTCCTGAAAAATCTCAGTTTCAAGGGGTATCTAGCCATTTCCCTTAGTCCTTCTTAGGAGAATTGGGACACCACTACAACTTCACGAGAACAGGCAAAACGAAAAGTAGGGGTAAGGGGAAGGGTTAAGGTGTAGAATTGGGATTGGGCCATATTACTAAGTACATTTGGTTTATTATGTCTGTTAAAGTAATCTTATTTGCAGCTTAGATCATTATACCATATATGTTGTGATAAAAGCTTAATTAAATAATTGTAACAAGAAAATTTCACATTAGCAGAAGCCTAGTTTTGAGTATACTAAAAAACACAGATGAATCTCTAACCAAAACTGAAATCTGAGTCGGAAATGATTCTTTTGGTATTTACTCACCTCAGGACCTGGCATCTGGTAGAGGAAGTCGAGACAGGGATCTTCTTGTTTATAAGGTGACATTGGAGGATGCAGGCAAATTCTTGCATTATTTCCAAACAGCGAAACAATTCTGGGCAGAAATGATTGCTGACGCAGCTTGCCAAAATGGGTTTGCATGTCATTCCTCCACCATAACAAGCACCTACAGTGTTTCACCACATGGAAATAAGCATGAGCTGACCTGCTGCGGCGTCTCCAATGAGTTCCTCTAAAATGTGCCAGACTGCCTCATCAGTCAGTATGGCGGGCACTGAAGAATACCGCTGTCTGGGCCGCTATGTTGTCAGCACCGCTGTGCCATTCTCTGCCAAGGGCGTGATCTCATCACAATTTATCAATCACATTGAGTCCACATTAGGTTGATTTGATGGGAAAGCAGCCAGACTCAACCATACATATTTGATCAGCATTCGGGCCTCTACTCTGATTCGCTTCTCGTCGCAGGAATATTGATACCAGCCTCAGCCTCATCAGTCAAATGGACAAGGCAAGACGGTCTCGAAATATGGCGTCCATTTGGCGGGCCGCATGCAGATGCAATTTGTGACTGTTTTTAGTTTGGGTTTTAAGCAGAGTAAAGCACAATTGATGAATTGTGTCTCCTTTTAAAAGTCAGGGAGAGAGAGAGAGAGAGAGAGAGAGAGAGAGAGAGAGAGAGAGAGAGAGAGAGAGAGAGAGAGAGAGAGAGATAGCAATGAACAAAATAGCAATTAATTTTCATAGCATATTATATTTTGGTCAAGTTACCCTAAAAATGTAAAAGCAATTACAATAAATCAATCAATAAATAAACAATCAATTGAAATATGTGACAGGAAACTAGTTCAATGATCAATCATTTTGCTGTAATAAGATTTTTTAGCAGGAGTCACAGATACTAATTTTGTTCTTATTGTGGCCGAGTGTAAAGGATAAGTGGTAGTGACTGACACATGTAACAGCCAATCAGGGGCAAGTGTTGCCTATTTTAGAGCTGGTTGGCTGTGCTAGGTGATGTCACCTCCAGCCCCACCCTTCTTGTTCCGCATTTGTTGACTTCTGTTTCTGGTATTGGCGACGCAGTGGCGCAGTAGGTAGTGCTGTCGCCTCACAGCAAGAAGGTCACTTGTTCGAGCCTCGGCTGGGTCAGTTGGCGTTTCTGTGTGGAGTTTGCATGTTCTCCCTGCGTTCGTGTGGGTTTCCTCCAGGTGCTCCAGTTTCCCCCACAGTTCAAAGACATGCGGTACAGGTGAATTGGGTAGGCTAAATTGTATGTGTGTGTGAATAAATGTGTATGTGTTTCCTAGTGATGGGTTGCAGCTGGAAAGGCATCCGCTGCATATAACAAATGCTGGATAGGTTAGCGGTTCATTCAAAGGGACTAATTCGAAAAGTAAATGAATGAATGAATGTTTCAAGTATGTGTTAGCAGTTAGCTCTTCGCTGATCTCTCTGTCTCTCTCTCCCCTTAATAACGTTTGTGGATTGATCATCGTTGTTTCATTCTAGCCTGTTTTTCCGTTAGTTTTCCTGTCGATTGCCTTGGATTTAATGACTGCCATCCATTCAGCTTGCTTGTAGCATTAATGAAGATGACTAATTTCTAAATGCATCAGCGTACTATTCCTGGTTTGGTAAGTCTCTTTTATGCAGGGATTAAAGGGGAATGCTAGCATGTGATTTGCAACCAGTAACTGTGTTGCATGTGCATATCTCTTGTAGGAATATCCCTCTTCGTCCTGGGCGATCATATGTGCAACTCTAGCATCCTCATTCCTGTCGTGTTGTAAAATTTCTGTTATCCTGAGATCTCCAGTGAAAGGAAGAACTACTACTATTGCTGTTTACTATTGATTGCTATTGCTACTGCTACCACTAGCTGCTACAGTTACTGCTACCTGCTACTGCTACCTTCTATTGCTACCTACTATTGCCACCTGCTATTGCTACCTGATACTGATATTTGTTATTTGCTGTTTTTTTTTTTCTTTTCTTTTTTTTTTTTTTATTTATTTTTTTTAAATAAATATTATTATTATTATTATTATTATTATTATTATTATTATTATTATTAATATTTTTCTTTTTTCTGTGTGCGACATCTGGTTGACTTGTGTGTCTGGGTGTCCTGTGCTAATTTATCTTTTTTATAGTGGAACTACAAGAGCTGTATTTAGTTATTTTCTTGTGTTTTGATATCATGTTTGTTTGTTTGTTTGTTTGTTTTTCTCTTGTATAATCTATATTACATACATTCACATGATTTGATTTTTCTTGCAGGAGCTGAGGTCCCACGGGTGCAGGATCTTGAGGTGGTGGTGTCACTACATTTGTCATTTGCTGTGTAATTTTTGGGAGTGTGGAGTGTGTGGATCTAGTGTACTGGTGTGAGAGTGTGTGGAAGTATGCTTTTTGGACACAATTGAGCACTGATGATCCCTCCTTATTTATTTTTTTCAGTTAATTTAATTTTCATATTTACTTTAAAACTTTTTTTTTTCTTTTCTTTATTTTATTTAGATTTTTACTGCAGCTATGTTGGAGGGTGGTGGCAGCAGAATGTTCTGAGAATTCTATGTGACTTTTTTTTCTGGCACAAATTAAAGTGAAAATAAGTTTTATATTTTTATACTTTACTCACGTCTCTTGCCTGTTCATATGCGAACTGAATCTGTGTGGCCCAATATCAATATTTGAGCCAGTTTTTATTTCCAGGGAGAAAATTTCCCAGGTGGCATAGTTGGATTTGCTGTATATGGAAGATTTGTTAAAATCTGAAAGGTTTTTAGTTCCTCTTCTCCTCCACCATATTCACTCTTGCCACATTATGTTTTGTGACTTTTAAAATTCCAGTGATTGACTTGGATTTTATGAATCACCAAGGAACTTAGATTAATTTAAAAATCAAATTTTACCCATAAATACACAAATGCTTTGCAAAAAATTGTTTTGGGCTTCAGCAACAGGACTGTATACATCAAATAATGGATGAATCTGTACTTTCAGTAATAGGACAAAACTCGTCTCGTAATTTAAAATTAAGGACGAAAAATCATATTAAAAACTGCAAAAATAAAATGTCAATGGAGTTAACAAATAAAAAATATAAATTGTAAAAAAATTGTAAAAAAATAAAAATTGCAAGAAAACATAGTCCATGGTATATGTTCTATCCATGGAGACATGTACTTTGAGTTTTTATCTGGGACTTTTATTTTAAAAATTACCTGACTGATTGAGGGAGTGGTCATTTTAGCTCAGTGTTCGTTGCTCCTCACTAATCTTGTAGTTTACTAAAAATGTAGTTTAGTGACAAAATCTGTATATTCTGTTTTATACTTAAAAATAAAAACTAAGCCCTGTTATGTACACAAACTTTTCTAACTGGAGTTCAGGAAGAGTTTTGGAAACTATACCCTGCCTCTAGTCTTTATTTGAGTTTGGCTTGCTGCTTAATTGTGTTTACGCGTGCGGAAATGCACAAGGAGCAGTATAGTACATATTTCTCAGTCCTCAAAAAGGTAGCCCTGTTTTTCCATTTTCCAGTGCGCCTAGGTCAGTGGTTCTCAAACTTTTCTCATCAAGTACCACCTCAGAAAAAAAAATGTCTCTCATCAAGTACCACCATAATGACGAGCTAGATTAAATTCCATTATTAAGAATATTTATTATTTGCACTTTAAACATTATAAATAGTGTGAACATTTAACACTTTACTGTGCCTTATAAGTAAAAAAACAAACAAACAAAATAATAAGTCAATGTTTAAAATGTGCTTTTAAAATGGTAGGCTACTGTTCTTAAAGTAAAAAGAAAACTGTTGTACTTAAATGTAAAGTATTAACAAATAGTAACCTATACATCAAAACCGGGAAATGTTGCTTGAGCTACATGTCATCATACTCATACATAAACTATTTTTGATAAATATGTACACTTGACATATTTGTATATCTTTAAACTCTAAACATTAACTTGTATTTAAAAATAAAGAATTTGAAATTATTATATCTGCTAACTGCACGTCGTTAACACTACATGTGTCAGAAAGGTGAGTGATTAAATACACTGCTTGACCAATTCATACGTGATTCATCCATTCATACATGCAGATTTTATGTGATTTTGAGATCTCATCTTAAGTGAACCATGGAGTTTGTGTAACCGCACACAGAGCCTAACTTTAATTGGGCTATAATCTAGCTCCAAGCTTCATACAAGGCAAAGTTGCCTAAAACTAGCCTAAATCTGAGATAGTAAGTTAATCGAAAGTAACTTTATATATTGAAAACGCATTATTTTACACAACTATGAACACACATTTAACACATTTGTGATAATTATTTTACCAATAATGCAGCATGGGGAAATTGCTGAGTTTGCGGTAACGGAAATGCCAACACAACAGCATTGGTCTGCAAAAGCACTTCTCTAGCGTGTATCTCCTCCGCAAGCACCGCGGCCGCGCGCCTCTTTCTCTGGCATTTTTAGCATCTGATGATGCGATGAACTAAAGTAAACATTCTAAGCACACCGATGTGATCATACGCTTCAGGGAACAGCTGGTGCTGATCACATCAGTGTAATCATTTGTGTCAAAGAGTTAAAAGTGTGTAAATTTTTTTTTTCTTTCATTATTCAGTATTTCTCCATGTACCACTAGAAGGAAGCCCACTATTGGTACCACAGTTTGTAAACCAGGCCTAGGTTATTACATACACACATCCATTTTTTTAAATTATTGGTATCTTCAAAATCAATAATTCAATGTTTTGATCTCTGGTGGTTTATTCATCTTATTCCATGAACTGTTGAATTATTGATTATGATTGGCTGGAAGTTGTGCAATAAAATTATAACAGTTTTAATCACCATTCCAAAAATATAAATAAATAAATATAAAATAAATAGTAGTAAGTAACCATCCAGCAACTCAATGATACTTGCCAAAGCCTTAATTTCATTGTGCAATCCCAAGGACACAGATGTGTGCTTCACCGTGGAACCAATAGAGATCCACCAACTCCCAAATATGCTCAGAAAAGGATGTGAAGAGGTAGCTAATGTGTGTTACTATGAGCTAAATGCTCCTGCTTATGCTTGCCATTACATGCACCTACACTATCACTCTCGAGCGCTCACACTTTATATCTACCTGTGACTGTTCCAAAGTGGAGAGATCAAACTGAATAAAGTTTGGTCAAAAGCTGTGCTACAAAAATCTTCAAATAGTTTATAACTTGGCAGGTGTCCATGGTAGCATAACCAATACCTTGTTGTGTTGCTTTATTTTAAAATGCTTTAATGCTCTGAAATCTGTTGATTTTCATTTGCAAATAGAACATATTTCATTGGATACAACAATTTCTCTGCAGTGCAGTCAATTAATATTTTGATGAAGCTTATTTTATTTTGTTTTGTTCTGTTTTTGTTCTTCTTAAGTAATTCTGAGAGAAACATCACACGATCATGGTGGTTCAGACATGACCACATTAAAAGCTAAATATGAATTACATTTATTCAGTCATCAGACTAACTATTGTTAATATTTGCAAGATAATTTTTGCCCGGGGAAATTATATTAAAGGACACATAGTTTACCCATTTTTTTAAATTTAATATTAATATTATGGTTCTGAGTGTGCAAGTTTACTGTAGGTTCAGTTCAAAACACAATTCAGATGTGTGTCATTTTGGGGACGTGTACACACCTCACTGTTTTAGGGGTGTGTTGCTTCACATGAAAATTAGTTTCGACTTCCCACCCAATGTAACAAGGGGGCGGAGCCAAGAGTTCCCCCGCTCTGTGTTTAGCAGCAGACAGAGAGAAGCAACATGAGTGAAAGGACTAGCATTCAGCAGTACATGTGCAAGTCAGACACAGACTAAGCAGAGAGTTAAAATCATTTGTGTCTTTGTATAGTTTTACAGCCAACTGTGTGCTAATTTAAAGTTCCGAGCTTGTACACAGAGACTAATAACCATGCACACTGAATTAACTTTGACTGAGGCACCAGAGCCGCGACACGGCACACTCAGACACGCACATTCAGATGTTATTAAAAATGAAACTATTCAGATGGCGCTCTGTGGCGCAGCAGAAACATGAAGTGTCCCGAATCGTGGCTGAGCGCCGCGGACAGCCGACAACTTGAAGCACCGTTGTGTGTACCCTGATAGAAACCTATGTTTAGAATTCTGAAATGCTGAAACAATGAGCGTCGACGCGCGGCATTTCAGGCGTGCGACCTGCAGGCAAATTCATTATTTTATATCCAATGGAGGGACGCACACATGAGGCAACGTGCTCGCACTTTCCAGCTGCACATAGTTAAGCTCACACAGAGCTTCTTTGCAAACATGTGTACTTCTCATTGAGTCTACCTTATACTTCAGCCGTTTGCATTTCTCGCGTGCACAGAAGCTCCCTGTGATCTTAACTAGGCGCTGCCATGCGTTTTAGAATTCTAAACATAGGTTTCTATCAGGGTACACACAACGGCGATTCAAGATGATGGCTGGGCGCCACGGACCGCTACCGACTTGAAGCGCCGTTATGGGTACCCTGATAGAAACCTATGTTTAAAATTCTAAAACGCATGGTGCTGCGTCAGGTACAGCAGCGCCTAATTAAGATCACAGGGAGCTTTCGCGATGATTCGGGACACTTCATGTTTCTGCCGCACCACAGAGAGTGTCTGGTGTGCCGTGTCGCAGCTTCGAGCGGCGCATCCGGTGCCTCAGTCAAAGTTAATTCAGTGTGCTGGTTATTAGTTTCTGTGTACAAGCTCGGTAATTGAAACTAGCACACAGTTGGCTGTAACACTATACAAAGACACAAATGACTTTGTACTCTCTGCTTGGTCTGTGTCCGAGTCGTACATGTACGACTGAATGCTGATCCTCTCACTCCTGCTTCTTCTCTCAGTCTGCCTGTCTGACTCTGTTGCAAACACAGAGCGGGTGAGCTCATGGCTCCGCCCCTTTGTTACGTTGGGCGGGAAGCCGAAACTAATTTACATCGGAAGCAACACGCCCCTAAATCAGCGAACTGTGGACACGCCCCCAACATGGCACTTTTTAACACATTATAATAAAAAATTCTGAATTGTGTTTTAAACTGAACCTAAACTGGCACACTTAGAAGAACCATAATATTAATATTAAATCATAAAAAAGAGGTAAACTATGTGCCCTTTAATACACCATTGCATACCCTTGGTCACTAGTGACCCTATACACTTTTAACTAAATTAATGTATTACAAAACAAACATTCTTTTATATTTGTATTCATATTCAGATTTTCTCAAAATTGTATTGTTTATAAGTTGATGGAAAATGTGAGTGTGTCATATTAGATATAGCCACATATTTCTCTTGTTCCCATGTTTTGTGTGATGTGAGAAAATTGTTTGCCAGTTTGGTTGACCATTCTTCTTATTATTTTTTTTTTTCATATGATCATAGGTGTATTGTTTAGACAGTTATGTACTGCAACATTTTAAGATGTGACTTATTGAGTGTGAAATGTGGGTGTTGTGTTGAAGTGGTTCATGGTGGAGGTGACAGAATGGGGCCAGATGGCAGATAAGAGGGCTGCTTGATGGGAAAAGGTGTCTTTAGATCAGATTGCTCACTAAACAGAACATTCTGCCACTAGATTTGTAAGTGCAGAGTCTTTACCAGCCATGCTGTGCTCAAATGTTAAGAAACAATTGAAAATGCATTTGCTTTATCATATAATCATAAAAACAAAGGCAAACTTGAAGGTACTCAGTTCTGTTGAAGAGAAAGTCTTAAAGTTGACTCAACGCTATGGAAAGTTCCTTTTAGAAGTTTGAATTGGCATCTTAGTGTGAACTAAAACATTTTTATGATCAGATATTTCATTTTGTTCGACTTAATGGAATTTCACAGTGTGAAACCATTTCACAGCAGCTATTTCCCATGCATGTATTGGTTAGGTTAGAGTTTCGTCATTTTAAAACATTTGAAAACTTCCAGGAAAATCTATATTTGCATGAGAAAAGCCGGCTCAGTTTGAGCACGAAGGAAATCTGTTGTAATGTCAGAGGGAGATCCACTTTGGAAGCTCATTCATTGGAGTCTTTATGCAGGATTTCTCTGCAGGAGAACAATGACAATAAAATATTGAGTGGAAAACTGCAGCGCACCCTGGAAATCACTTTATGTTACTCTTCCATGCTGTCTTTTTAATGGTTCTAAAAGATTGGCTATAGATTATGAAGCAGAGTTCAGGTGTATAATGCTTTAACTGTGATGCATGATCAGACAAAGCAAACTTCAAATAAGGAGCTGTTTGCATTCGCTAAGCCTAGAGTGTTGTATAGGCCATTCATAATATCTCACTTCATGGAATTTTCCTTTTTTCTAAAATGCACAATAGGTTATTATACTATCACAATTCTGGCTGCTCAGGACCGCATAATTGGATGTTCGCCTGGGGTAGATGTCACAGTTTCCCACTAGTGGCTTGTTTGGCTACAACATTTTTAAAGGAATATATTTAACCTGTAGATTGTGCCATTTATTTACCTGCTCTCATGTCCTTCCAAACCAATCAGACATTCTTCTTTCTGAAGAATGTCTTTGTGGCTTATGATGAATAAATAAATACATAAATAAAAATAAAATATAAAAAAAAAAAAAAAAAAAAAAAAAAATTATATATATATATATATATATATATATATATATATATATATATATATATATATATATATATATATATATATATAATAGCAGTTCATGCAACTGAAATCAAATGTGTGAAGAATTTACTAAATAATCACTATTTACTCTTGACGTCTGCTTCTAGGCACAGTGCCTGTTAAAGTAAAGTCGTTTGGTTCATGAATGGATGGTTTTTTCTTAGTTTTATTAGAATCCTTAAATCTACAGTAACGAGCATCATGGTGGAGCAGTGTGTAGCACAATCACCTCACAGCAAGAAGGTCGCTGGTTCGAGAATCAGCTGGGTCAGTTGGCATTTCTGTGTGGAGTTTGTATATTCTCCCTGTGTTCGTGTGGGTTTCCTCCAGGTGCTCCGGTTTCCCCCACAGTCCAAAGACATGCGCTATACATAGGTGAATTGAATAAACTAAATTGTCTGTAGTGTATGAGTGTGTATGGATGTTTCCCAGTAATGGGTTGCAGCTAGAAGGGCATCCACTGAGTAAAACATATATTGGATAAGTTGGCGGTTCATTTCGCTGTGGCGACCCCAGATTAATAAAGGGACTAAGCTGAAAATAAAATAAATTAATGAGGTCTACAGCATTGTTCACCACCTATAGTCCCAATTTCTTTTGCTACTACACGATTGCGTGTATAAAAATAAAAATAGAAGAACAAAATACAAAATAATAATAATAAATTAAATTAACTGTAGTTAAAGCTACAATTTCATGTTTTAAAAAAAGATTAATCTTTTTTTCTACTAAAGGGCTTTGCTGCACGTACAGTTGGGGTACTCGTTTTGTTTCAGACAAAAATGTCCAGCGTACTTAGTATAGGAATTACAATGAATTCTGTATAATTATTACACAGCCTTATATTGAACATCTACCCTGTAAAACACAACAGTCAACTTTATCAAATAAAATGAGTGTGGTTAACTCCAAATGTACTGAAAGTTAATTCTAGTCATTTGCAAAGAGTTTTGAACCCAGTGTTGAAGGTAATGAGTTAATTAAATACCTCATTACTTCAAGTTAAACAGAGTAAGTTTACAGTACTCATATAGATTAGTTTGTAGCAATCGGTTTCATCAAACAGTTGAGTTGCCTTAACTTATTAGGTTTCACAGTACTCTGTTGGTTTGAGTTCTCTTCATTTATTGGGTTTTACTGTGCTCAAATTGCTTTGTGTACTGAAATGGAGTACTCACTAGGATTAGTTTTTGAACTTAAATGGTTTGTTGCAATTGGTTTCCTCAAACGGTTTGAGATACTTTAACTCTTTGAGTTTTACAGTGTATATTTTGGGAGTAACTAGTCAATATTTGTTAAAATTTTAATAAAAGATCATCTGACATTCATAAAGACATTGTATTTGTCAAAATTTGTTATGCAAATCTATCAAAACTTAATTTTTAATCAGTAAAACACTTTTTTTAAGGTGGTTTTCTTTATTGTTAGAATTTTTTTAACTCTCAGATTCCAGATTTTCAAATAATTGTCATAAATTTAACAAACCATACATTAAATGAAAGCTTGTCTATTAATGCAATTGTTTACCAAGCACCAGCCTCAGTCTTTCCTGCATAAAATTGCTACGTTTAAGGTCTGATTTCTTTGAAAATCAGTGATCTTCACTGCCTGATACGATATAATACGATATAAAGTGGGTCTCAGACTGGACAAGAAGCACTGCATTAAATTCCATTTTCCCCCACCATGTCTTTAAAATATGACAGTTTATTTTACCCCAGTATTTTCAATGGAGTTTCTGCGCTCGCCTGCTGATAGCGGTTACATTGTATTTCGTCTCATTAAATTTTTTTTCGTAAAATCAATAATTACAAGGACATCTTGAAATAAAGTGTAAATAAAAGTGTACCCCACCATCTGTGTACAATATAAACAGCTATACTGTTTAATCACTATAATTTACATGACAGAGATGCAATACCATTTCTAAAGTGGTTTTGGTAAGTTTGGTAAACAATGATGACTAGCTAGTTAATTTCTCTAGTGATGCATCAAACTGTGGTAATTGAGCAGTGAGTTGCACAGGAAACAAACGCCTGAATGATTCATTCACAAATCTGACTGATCTGTTCTCCACATCATAGACTCTGAGATCCATAGCGGTTAACAGCTCCCTGAGGGAGTAGATTATCCATAAATAACGACTTCAATCTCATGACTTAATAATGATTTTAATGAAAACCATCCATTTAAGCGTGCAGGTTCTACTCCAAAGTCCATTTAACATTTCAAGCATGCTGTTTTAATGCAGTCTGTGACAACCATTGGGATTCAATAAAACGGACTCTCTCGCTCCTTCTCTTCATTTTCTGCAAACAGTCTTCGGTGGGAAGGAGTGAAAACTCATTCACCAATAATTACACGAATCATCATTACGGTAGCCAATCGTTTGACCACTAGAGCTCAACCTTCCAGCAGACCATCATGTTTCAGCAATTACCTCATTGTCATAATGCTGTTAGACGGAGGATCTATGATGTCCCAGCAGGTTAGACGTAATCTTTTACTTTATTTTGCCACCGTCACCCTTCTGTGATCTTCAGCCTTCCCCTGTATCTGCCATCCGCCCTCCCCAGCATCCTTCTCCTTTATCAAGGTCTCTTATCAGTTTCTCGCTGGAGAGTCTTTGAAATATAAATCAGGTCTCATTATCTCCACCCATTACAGTCCCCATGGTGATAAGCGCTGTATCGAGGACATCCTTGAGAGGTAATATCGTCTAATATGCTTGGAAAAGACTGGGGAGGGAGAAAATGCAGATGCATCGGGTGGCGGACACCCACGTTGAGGGAAAGCTGCCCGCCCTAGACAAAAAACGAAATAAATAAATAAATAAAATGACATGCATGAAGAAATATGTAGCAGATATGAATGTTTCATTTCCTAGGGAGGGCTCTGAAAGAAAAGAAAGACCTCTTTGCTCCGTTGAGCAATTGAAATAGGGTGAAATATTGCTGAATTCACTGGGTACGCAGTGCCTTTTTGAATATGAATGCAGTAGCACTGTGTGTACTGTAAAGCAACTTTCATTTGCATGTTCACTGTAACTGAGTTGAGTGTATTGGCTTTGCAGGCTACTCAAAATAAATTGGGTTGTTATTAAGGTTATTGAAAAGGGTAAAACTCGATTGTGAGAAAAAAGCTATTAATAATGCACATGCTTTACTTCCATGAGGGAGTAGCGGTGAGGTATTGTGAATAACACTTTGTTTTTTATGACAGAAGCAACCCAGATTAAATGAAAAGAAGCTAGTGATCTTGTTATCCAGAATAAGCAAAGGGCGTCTTGGATTTTAGCAGTGGCAAAAACAGCTGACCTTTGTACAAAGATCAAAACAAAAGTAAAAAAAATGTGCATTTATTTGGTGACCTAGAAAAAAAAAAAAGCAAATATTATTAAGTATTTTTTTTTAAACTCTGGACACACATACAATATACTGTACACTATACAAACAACAAACAAACAAACAATAATAAATCAATTGAAAATGAATACATAAATAAACAAACAAATTAATAATTACATGCATACCATTATTATTATAATTATAATAATAATAATTATTATTATTATTATGAACATAAGTAGTAGTAGTCATCAAAAATCTTTGTGTATTTGAACGTTAATAATTGGTTCAATTAACACTCTCAATCAATCAATCGATCAATCAATCAATCAATCAATCAATCAACCAATTAATCAACCAATGAATCCATTTAGTCAACCAATCAATTAATCTTAAACTTTTTGGAGAATAATGGATTAATAATTACAAACTCTCTCTCTCTCTCTCTCTCTCTCTCTCTCTATCTCTCTCTATCTCTCTCTCTCTCTTTCTTTCTGTTACTGTAAAAAAGTCACCCACTTGTCATTGCCTCCATGAAACAATTCTGGAATCAGACAGCAATATTAATCATCCAAATTAAACCATATGGTGTGAAATATTACTAACGAGCAACATACTTCAGTTGGTGGAAACAAAATGATAAGTACTTGGGTTTTTTTGGCAGCTGCAAATATTTCATATTTTAAAGTATGTATGAAGACCACCTGTTCCAGCAGCTTCAATGATTCACGCGATGTCTTGATTTGGCAAATTCCCATCTATTCCTGTAGTCTGTGTGTAGTCTACTGTTAAAGAGCTAATTTTATCACTTCACATGAGGCCAGACTTGTTCATTTCTTTTGTTCCAACAGAGTGACGACAAGTCATACAGTTTTACAAACATATTTTGAGAAAGAAAGAGAATACGATATCACTCACTCACTCACTCACTCACTCACTATCCTTCAGTTTAGAACCTGATTAATCAGGGCTTGCTACAGTGGAATGAACCATCAATTACCATGGCATATGTTTAACACAGCAGATGCCCTTCCAGCGGCAATACAACACTGGGAAATATCCATAAACTCTTCCATTCACATTGGCCAATTTTGTTTTATCCAATTCAGTTATACTGACTGTGTTTTGAACTGTGAGGCAAACCGGAGCAGCTGGAGCACACTTTAAGTTTTTGGACTAAAGGGTTTTTATTCATTATATGTGTTCATTTATTTGTGTATACAGCAGGAGGAGTGGACTGGCCATAGGGTGCACCAGGGATTTCTCGGTAGTCTGATGGTCAATCTTGCCCGCCACCGTGGATCTGGCCTGCCAAACCCCCTACCCATCCCTGCTCTTGACTTACAGATCCCCCCTTTACCGATTGCTCACAACAAGCCCTTCCACCCTCCTATTCACTTACTGTTCGCTCAATCCACCACCCCTAGAACCCCCCCCTAATCAACCCCTTTCACTTACCAATCGCTCACCCTGCTCTTCATTCAAGTGGCTTGATGTTCCATAACTGGGCACAACCGGGTATGTTCCATAACTGAGCAAAAATATCATCCCATTGCGAAAGTGTTTGCCCCATTCCTGATTTCTTATCCTTGTTTGTCACATTTTAATATCTCAGTTTGGAATGAGTATAATACAACAAGAATAAGCAACAATTCTCCAGTACTTGCTTTTCTGTTTATTTTGAACAGGCAGAAAGGATTGGGTCACAATCAGCGACAGAACCGAAGAGCTTCTTGTGATGCAAAAGTACAAAATAAACACAATAATAAAAAAAACTACACTTTATAATTAGAAAACTAATAAGGAATTTATAATTAAAACAATAATAATAACATTCCTCTTCTAAAACAAAAGAGAAACAAAACTATTGTGTATTAAATTTAAGATTCAGTAAGCTTTAAAACAATCTCTTTTAATGAAAATGCAGCACTGCGTTCATCTGTATGAAACGGACAAGAACTATTCCATATTATGTGTGTGTATATGTGTTTAAAGAAGACTCTAAGGGTGTGCCCTGCCACCCTGCGAAGAAAACTCCTTCCGCCCTCTCGTATCTAAGATCTTGTCATTTGGCTTCTAAAGTTTTTTTATTTGTTGCATTTTCAGACACTTTATGCATGTCTGAGCTCTTTTAATAGCTCCTCAGTTTTTGTACTGCTGGAGTCGTTTTTTAGTCACTGCACATTTGGACTTACTATTCGTTGTGGGAGCACGTTAACCAATCCGTGAGCCTCGTAATGGTTTGACGGTTCGAGAACCATTACACCTCTAAAGTAAATTATAATATGCAACAAAGGCTCATTTGGAAATATATGCTTCACATTATCGTGAAATCACAAAACATACTTCAACATTTGACTGCAGTTTCCAGGTAGAATTCATTAGTACACAGTCTGCTATTTATAAAGTTTGACTTGTATTTCATTATTCTATTTTTATTTATTTTATTTTACTTTTGCATCACAATAAGCTTTTCAGCTGATTGTTACAAAACACTTTTCTGCCCGCTCAAAATAAAGAGAGAAAAAAAATCCTGTTGTGAGAATGGGTCAGATCTTCGTACATGGATTACTCAACTAGCTGGATTTGGTTATTGGCGATTTGACACGATCCAGGATCGTTTCGTTCTTCAAAACTGATCCAATATTTGTTGTCATAGCAACAGTTCTGGCAGCTCAAACCTGCTAGGGAGCAGGTTCATTTCATATAAACAGGAGTAGATCGGCTTACTACAAGCAAAGATACAGAAAGTATGTACCGAATTTTGATATTTTCTTACAGTAGTACTGGTAGTAAGATACACTTGAGGAAATAGTAAATATATTTTTTAACTATATATATATATATAGGGCAATGCAGTGGCGCAGTAGGTAGTGCTGTCGCCTCACAGAAAGAAGGTCGCTGGTTCGAGCCTCGGCTAGGTCAGTTGGCGTTTCTGTGTGGAGTTTGCATGTTCTCCCTGCGTTTGCATGGGTTTCCTCCGGGTGCTCCGGTTTCCCCCCACAGTCCAAAGACATGCGATACACGTGAATTGGCTAGGCTAAATTGTGCCTGGTGTATGTATGTATGCAAATGAGTGTGTATGGGTTTCCCAGTGATGGGTTGCAGCTGGAAGGGCATAAAACGCTTAAAGCGCTGCGTAAAACATATGCTGGTAAAGTTGGCAGTTCATTCCGCTGTGGCGACCCCAGATTAATAAAGGGACTAAGCCGAAAAGAAAATGAATGAACATATATATATATATATAATCTGCACTGCGAAATAAAAGTACAAAGACTGCCACCTGGTGGTTCAAAGAGAAAATTTAATGATATGAACTTTTTAGATCGCTTCAGTACAATTTGTGTATGATAATAGACAATGTGACTTTTTTTTAAAGCAATAATACATTTATGCAGTCATAAACATGTTTTGACAGTTAATATGACGGTTGTTTGATGCTTCACAAAAGTTGCAGATGCCTTTGCCAATATCAAAATGCTTTTGTTAACATCCAGCTATTCTTTATACTGATTAAGAAACCAGCTACAATAATATTACTATGATATTACTATAATAAAGAAAATCCGCTCTAACTATAAAACTAAATAAATTGCTAAATACTCTTGACACATGAAAGTGTAAAGCCTGCAGCCTACAACAAAGGTGGAAAGTTATTGCGTATCATATTTAACAAACTGTTTACTACTTTAATATTAATCAGATGGTTTCATTACGCTGCTGTGCCATTTTGCATTGCTGATCATGATTTCGAGGATCGATAGATCTGATCTTCACAACACACGCAGCGATCTCAGATCAGTTCATCCAGACATTTTAATCTTGTCAAACTTGTTTGAAGAACCAAATTAGCCAGGGATCGGTTATCAAGATTAATAGATCCAGTATCTGCCAAATCATCTTAAATCATCTAAGCGAGGTACAAAGAACGGACCCCAGCATTTTTACTTGTTTGCGTTTGCTTTTTGAAAGCACTCTTATAATTAGTTTGCTGCTTTAGGTGATTGGTCTACATTTCTGGAGACCACAAAATATGCATCCAGAGGTACGTCCGGCTACATTTTGTCTGTAAAATGAACGTTATTTAGCGGTATAATGGCATGACAGCTTCTGTTCCCTTTCGCGCTACTGTTGACCACTTTTCTCCATGTGGATGGCTTTTCCGGTGTTACCAGTTTGCCCACTAGCTAGCTGCAAATGCCAATGAACTTGGGATGTGGAGCGGAGTCAACCGTAACTTCAGAGTTCGAGTCTGATGGAGAATGGAAAAAAAACAAAAAAACAACAACAAGCTGAAAACCTGTTAAAATCTTGTGGCCATGACAGCTTAACTTTTTTCTAGATTGATTTTGAAAACACTATCGGTTGTGTTTAGGAAAGGAGAAGGGTGTGTCAGTCGACAGCAAGCTGGCCGGGTCGGCTAAAGTATATATTGTGCTCTCTGGTAGATTTACGAGGGAAAAGGATGTGTGAGAGAAATTTGAGATCATCAAAAAGTGTACACAGCGGCCTCTGGTGGATATATAAAGTTTTTTACGGCGATTTTGTGTTTCGCTAGTACATAGAATGAGGCATGCATCTCCAATGAGCCTGGGGTGACAATTTACTCTGCAGTTCATTAGAAAGACAATAGGACTACTAAACTCAATCTAGAAAGTCATACCCAAAGCTATTTCCTGTGTTTATTTTGATCAGAGTTTCTGCAGCAGTCATGCACATGTAGTGACTTTTAAGTGAGTCTAAAAAGAAGATTGGGCTTCAGTCAATTGAGGTGAGAGCACAGATATCAAGCCTGGCGTCCCTGGACAGTTGAGCTGAGGAGGTAAAGCGAAGTGCAATACTTGTCGCCTATCCTCGATATGTATTTATTGCCTGAGAAAAAGAAATTCCCCAAAGTTTCAGACAGACAAACACAGCTAGGAGCTACAAGACGGTTTTGATGTCATGTTGAGTCAAAGAGACACAGCTTCTTCTTTTATGGTGACGAAACAAAGAGGTTTGTTTGTGCCTAATTCATAAACATTACTGCAAAGTTTAATAGAGGATAACGGATCACAAGAGTTGGGATCGCAGAAGGCGTAACCTCTGCTTAGGGTGCATATGCATGAGCAGATGTCTCTCGGGCCCTTATTAATTGAGTGAAATCTCAATCATTCTTACATCTATTTGCATAACCTTATCATATTTGATTTTTGTGCTTGAGGGCATTATTAAGCAGCTATCTGTCTATCTCAGAGCACCTATTAGTGTATCCTTTCATTTTAAAATTGAATTTCCTATTTCTCAATTAGAACAAGACTCACACTTTAATCAGAGTTTCGGAAGGGGGCTTTGATACTTTTAATTCACATGAAGATGAAAGAGACAAAGATTATATTTGGAAAGGTGTTGAGAATTGATCACTTGAGAACACGGTGTAATTCAGATTTTTAAATCCATTTAGTTTTGCCTTTTTTTAAGCAACTTTTTGTTTGAGTCGTGTAGTGGATGTCTGTAAGAGAGAATGACTTTGCCAAAATGTATGAAAGTCATTTAGTAGTCTAATGAATGGCAGCTCAAATCAGACATGTTAATTATGAGCAGGAATGGACAGTATTTATGAAACATGTATTTCAGATGTGTATTTTGAATACAAAATAACATTTTGCTGTTTTAATGGGTTAATAATTATGGCTTAATCTTTTGTATCAAAATGCTTTAGTTTCTTGTATTTTTGTATTTTTATAATACTGTAAAATACTTTGTAAGAAGATTACATGGTGACATCATATAAATGCACCCTCTGTTGGTGCTTTGGGCATTATTAAACTCATCCATTTTATCCAAGAATAACTGAAAATAAATATATACAACATTTAGAGAAGGAGTATACTGTACAAATAAGTGAAGATTTTTTTTTAATTGAAGTTTCACAAACTAATTTCGAGACGAGCACGTGATATGATTGACTGGAGCTGGTCTCTCATCTACAGTCATTAGCTACCCTGTAAAAAATGAAAGTGATTTCAAGGGTAACAAAAAAATGTAAAAATGCTACAGTAAAAATCTATAAACCTGGTTAACGGTATCTTTCCTTAATATATACGGCGAACAACCGTAAATTGATATGCCACATCACTTTTTATGCTTTTTGTTGAAATTACTTTGAATCTTATTAGTTGTTTCCCCATCAGTTATGTACATTAGAGATTTAAGTTACATCTAATGTTGATAAACAATGTTTATTTCATGACTTAAATTTTTTGCGTGTTACTATACTGGTGTTTAGTAGCTGTGTAAATGACACTAAAGAGTATCTGATCAGATATAAATCAAAACTCTAAATTGATTCATAAATGATGAATGTGATCTTTGTTCTTACAATTAGAAATGCAGTCTAAATTTGATGGTCACTTAAAATTGGAGTCAGATTAAATGCAAATCTTATTTTTTTTTAAATAAATTCTAATAAATAACATAACTCTTTT